>NC_045431.1:78754204-79054204 GCF_902635505.1 Sarcophilus harrisii
GAAATTTGTATTCTATAATGACTCTCCCATTTGTCTACAAATTTGCTCCAATCTCCCTTACTTAAAAGTATTCTTTTGACTCTCTGACCTCCTCAAACAACACTTTTTCTTTCTCCTCACTTTCTTTTTTTAAAAAAAAAAACTTTCTTTTAAAAATTTTAAAAGTATTTTATTTTTCCAAATACATTTACCTTTGCAAAACCTGGTATTCCAAATTTTTCTTTCTCTCCTCTTCCCTCCTCTCTCTCCAAGACAAAAAGCAATCTGATACAGATTAAACACATGAAGTTCTTCTACACATATTTCCATATTCATCTTGCTGCACACACACAAAAAAATCAGATGAAAAGGGGGGAAAAAAAAAACAGAAGGCAAAAAAAAAAAAAACCCCAAACAAACAAACAATAAAAGGTGAAAATACTATGCTTTGATCCACATTCCATCTCCATAGTTCTCTCTCTGGATGTGGATGGCACTTTCCATCCCAAATGTATTAGAATTTTGGCATTTGATTCTTAAAGATGTCTTTTTAAGAATCTCCCTCCTACATCTTCATCTAAACTTTTTCCTTCTTTCTTCAGAATCATTTGCTTCTCTTTAGAGTTCCATAAACTGAACACAACTGCTTGCCATTGGATTAAAAAAATAGGGTGGACCGCCTGCAGTAGATAGTTTTTAGGCTGACTTTGTTTAGAGAACTATCTAAAAATGCCTATAACAAGCATGCATATGTACCAGTAGGCATTTATCCAACCTAGGAAGCTATGGTAACTGAAAAATAACTCCTCACAGGGATAAAAGCACAGATGTCAGCAGAAGAACAACAATACAATGTCATGCCTTGTGGAAAGGTCTTTTTCCGAGGTTGGGAGTTTAGGAGGAGAATTCTGAGCCACACACAGCTGTAATATATAAGACCTTGGCTTCCTAGCTGCCATCCAGATGGTCTTGACTGCCTTGATTCACTTTCCTGCCTCCAGAAATCACTAGACCAGTCCGATCTGTGATCCTTCAACAATAGTCCAAAAGTATGATTGAAGCTTTAAAAACTTTTAAATTTTTAAATGCCTGTTAAAAACCTTATAGGCAAAGTTAATAAATAAAACCTAGTTTGCTTTGGAAGGACAAATGGAATCAAGCCAGACTGACTAAGATAATTTGTATATATGTGGGATGCCAATAGCTAGAGGATCTAGTTCTCGAGAAAGCTAGAGAAATGACCTCCAGGACATTGAATGGATCTTTATCCCCTTTACTTCTTTGGGGATCCTTTTCCTTTTCTTTTTCATTCTCCTGCAGAGAAAATCCTCTTTTATTATTAAGAAGCATAATGATTAATCCCTTCTCACAATTGATGGTGGTGAGGTTTTGGGGAGGATGTTCAGGATAAAATAACATTATATAAGAAAAGTTCTTTTAAATGTTAGTCATGATGATTATGATGGCAAGGATGAATATTAGGGTTAATGTTTCACCCCTGTCTTTCATATAAGCCATTATCCAATCCAGAGCCTTTGTCAACTTGGTATATCCTCCCCAGTAATGCTGAAATAATGGTGGACATCAAGACGTTCAGGAAGCAAGCCTTCTTTCGGGCCTCTGCCCAACAATCTTTGACAATAATTCTGAGTGAGGATGATGAAGATAAAAGTAAGTTGCCCTTGACTAGTCTTCACCATGGGAAAAGATATTATTAGGAAAATCAGTTATCACATTTGCTTTGGGGTATGCTGGACTGACAAAGTCAGAACCCTTAATAAATGAATTAGGTTTCAAGGTTTTTTTTACCTCTTCTCCAACATTTGCCATTTTCCCCTTCTATTGTTTTAGCCAATCTGCTAGGTATAAAATGATCCCTCGAGGTTGTTTTAATCTTCATTTCTCTAATTAATAATGATTTAGAACTTTTAATGTAACTATAAACTATTTTGAGTTTTTCATTGGAAAATTGACTGTTCATATTCTTTGACCATTTATCAATTTAAAAAGTTTTCTTTTTAAAAAAATATATAAAATATAATTTTGTTTTAATTATCTGTATGGGATAAACTGAATGAAGATACTCTCATAAGGATGTGACTTCAACCCATGTCCTAATTATGAGTTGAGACTTTGCTATAACAAGTTAAGCTATAGCTAAAAAGCTGCAGGAGTTCAATAATAAACATTCTCCTCCTGTTTCCCACCACTTTTTAATGAACATTGAAGTACTTCTTTTAAAGGCAATTTATTCTTTTGTTTCTGGAATAGATTTCCATGTTTAGAATATAAGTTTGGACGACCAAAGAAAAGGTCAAAGGTGGGGGCAAGCTTTTGTTCTATTTAATCTTGTGTTTTGCAGTTTGTGCTTTGCACTCCTTTACTGACAAACACCTTGTCAGATGGGAGTTGCCCATTCTCACGAGTTCATAATAAACCCCTTTTTGCTTTTTCTTACTCTGAAAGTCTCTGATTTTAACTTGGGTTCCTGTCTCAGACATTAGCTAAGGACTCTCTTCTCCCTCTCCCATCTCAAGCTCACCCCCATTCCCACAATGAGGAAAAAAACTAAAAATGATGATATTTACTAGACATAGGGATTTTATTTACAATATTTCATTACCCTGATCTAGGGTAAAGTCTGATGGCTGCTGTGGACTAAACTCTAGGAATTGTTAACCTGGGTTTGAATCTGAGCAATAGTAGATGGCTGCTGGATTCTATTCCTGAGTTGCAGAATAAAAGTTACCCTTTAGTTAAGTTCTGGGATCTGGGTTAGACACTGGCAGTGAGATCCTGCTTTGTCCCTGAGGTCTGAGCTTGGACACTGTTGTTCTTGCTGCTTCAGCTGCTGCTCTTGTTGTGTCTTCCGAACTTCCTCCTTTCTCTGTACATAGCCCAAGGGATGCAGCATCCCTTCTCATTCCTCTCTAGATCTGCCACCCATGACGAGCTTGTGAGCCACAAAACTGCCAGGTGGCACCTGTTCCTGTTGCAGTGTGCCAATGTGGATCTGGGGTTGCCCTGGGACCCCCTCTGATGCACAGCCTCTCCTTGGGCACTGGAGTACTCTAGGTCTGACCCCAAAAGACATACTTGACTGCCTTCCTCAGATAGACTGGCCTGGACAAAGGACTCATTGGGACTTTTTCTGGATTTCACATCAAAATTTGGTCTGGGGCATTTTCTAGATCTGTTAGGAAGTCTGGAAAGAGGATCATTATTCCTACATTAATTCCTATTGCTTCTCCATCTTAGCTTTGTCTCTCAGGACAGTAAAACCTTAGCTATGTGCATAGAATGCCAGGGTCCTGTCCAGGCCATCCAAAGTTCCATTTATTCCACATTACTCTTCCCCTCCTTTTGCAATGAATTTAATTATGAGGTCATTGCAAACAGTCCCTGCCAACCATGACAAATATTCTGGGACAAGTCTAACTCAGGGTTGTCCAGTGATTTAGGCTCATGACCGGAATGCAATGAGACTCTTATGGACCATAAAATAAAATAGAAATGACTTTACTGACAGCAAAGTATAAAAGGTTACAATTCCTAAGTTTAAAAAAGAGAGAAATAATTCAAATAAAACCACTACTTATCCCTCTTCCACTTTTACTTTCTCTATGGCAAGGTCACACTGGGTTGAAAAAGTATTTCTGAAGAGTAGTAAGGATTCTCCAGTCCTATTGATATCAGTTCTGATTTTTTCAGCCTTTTATACCTCAGGTGACAAGGAACCCAAACCAATGACCTTCCTAACTCACTAAAAGGAAACTAACCCAAGCTGTATAAAACAGGTACTGTTCCTCCCATAGTCCAGGACAAAATATCTAGCTATATCCATAGTTAGGGTGTGATATAAATGATCACCTAACAAAAGAGATTGAGCAGGATTGAGCAGATGGGGGAGCAGAGATGCAAGAGAAAAGCACCAAACGTCACAACAACTTCTAGGGGAGAGTGAGTACCAGGATAGGAGAGTGGAAAGAAAAGACTGGCTTTGGTTTTGTGTGCCCCTCCTTGAGAAGACCCGGTGACATCACCAGTGATATCTTGGCTGGGACTGTAATGAGGCAGAGTTGCACAAAGTCAACAGTCTCTCTCTTGTAGAGTCATCAGCATCCAGTGACAGGACAAAAGTCAGGATGATTGGTGATGGCCCTGGATGCAGTGGATAACCTTCCGACTCTTTTAGCTGCTTTTATGGCCCCTGGAACAAATTCCACAGGGAAGGGGATGGGGGGAAGGGACTCTTCACAGAGGTAAAGACAGGGAGGGAGGGAGAAAACAAGCCATTAGCTTTGGCAATTTAGAAATCATCCACGTCTTTGAAGAATTAATTATTTCAATTAAATTAGGACTCAAAGGAAGAGGTTGATGATCAGGGGAAGATAATGGCAACCCCAAGAAAGTAAGATAGTTTGGAAGAGGGGTAGGTTTGGGAAGAAAGGTAATATAACTAAAAGTCATAATTATTTGATTATCTTGTGTTACAAGAGTAGGAAGTGCCTCACTGGGTACCCAACTGGACTTGGACAGTTGAGAAAAACAGCTATTTTCTTTTCTCTTCTCTTCTTTTCTTTTCCCTCTATCCACATAAGATATTTCTTTACTTGAGGGTGCTCTCCCTAAAGGAATGTAAATTTTGATTACTGAAATCTCTAAAGATATCTTGGGGTTTACAGGTTAGATTTTTTTCTTCTTTTCTTAAGAACTATGTCTTACAAGATAATTGTATAAATATGTATGCATATATTGGATTTAACATATATTTCTATCATGTTTAACATATATCAGACTGCTTGCCATCATGGAGGAAGGGGAGGTGGAAATTGGAACACAAGATTTTGCAAGGGCTAACGTTGAAGAATTGTTCATGTGAATGTTTTGAAAAATAAAAAAGCTTTAATAAAGAAAAAAAATAATAATAAAAGAAATATGCCTTAAACTCAAATCACTGGTTCTCATTGATTGGCCAAAAATAGACCAAGCCTCCGCCTTATTTCTTAGCTACCCTTAGACATTGATTGCATGGTTGCCTCAGTCAAAGTGAGACCTGTTCAGAGACCTTAGTTTAAAAAGCTCAAGGTCTCCCATTGCTTCCCAAACAATCTCCAATCATCTTGATCTACATCTTGCACTGGACTCAGATGATGATCAGAGGAGAAAGGGAGGCAGGTGACCTTGCACAGCCCCTCCTCCCCTAAATCTAATTCACCTGCATATCATGACATCACCTCCCAAAGCCATGGTTCTCTTTGAGAATGAAGGACAAAAGACAACATTGCCATGCCCAGGAATTATTGATTAGGATCAGATCTTAGGAATAAAATGTTGTTTTCTGTGTGAAAAAATGGATTAGAGAAGGGAGTGTCATAAATAATGGCACAGCTTTTCTACCTAAAGACAGAAAATATTGCATGGAAACTACCAGATGATTTGTTCATCACACTTTCATTCTATAACTCTACACAATACATCCTTTCTAGGATACCCTTCCTAAAACAAAACTTTCACCAGGTCAGTTTTTTGTCAAGACACTTAGTGACTTCTCATTTTAGAAAGATAGCATGGTATAATGGCTGGAATGCTGGATTTGGAATAAAGGAGGCCTGGATTGGATCCTATCTTGAATACTTTCCATACTACGTGATTATAAACAAATTACTTAGTTTCTCTGAACCTTTTCCCTTGTGAACTGAAAGAAACTTTTTCCTAATAACCAGGTCTTACTCTTAGCCAGGTCCCTAAGCAAGCCTTAATCTCCCCATCAAGATTGTAGGGGTATTCCTAAAAGATTAGGGATAATTTTCTAATACTAATAATTTTCTAATAATAATTTTCTAATACTAATAATTTTCTAATAATAATGACTCAACTCCCATTTCTGATTTATGTTCCCAGTTATTAACTGCCAGTGATTAATGCCTCAATTTCATTTATCCAATTATTATCACTCAACTTTTACAAAGCAAATTTCACTAAAAATGTATAGAAAGAACAAGCATCCCCAAAATTGGATCAAATGGGATAACATATATATTATAAGGTTTGCAAACTTCAAACAAAAAAATACTTTCCCTCAGCACTTAGGGGCCCTCTATCCCTTATACCATCACAATCCCTGGAGAAAATAGGTTCAAAATTAAAAGTTTCTACATATCATTCTCTTTTTTTCTTTTTAAAAAAATGATAATAGCTTTTTATTTTTTTAATTATTTTTCAGAATACATAGAAAGATAGTTTTCAACATTTACTCTTGCAAAATGTTGTGTTCCAAACTTTTCTCTTTCCCTTCCTCACCACCATATAGCAAGTAATCCACTATAGGTTAAACATATGCAATTCTTCTAATCATATTTTTACATGTATCCTGCTGCACAAGAAAAATCAGATCAAAAAGGGAAAAAAATGAGAAAAAACAAGCAAATCAACACAACAACAACAAAAGTGAAAATACTAGGCTATGATCCACATTCAGTCTCCATAGTTCTTTCTGGATGCAGATGACTCTCTCCATCACATATCTATTGGAATTGCCTTGAATCACCTCATTGTTGAGAAGAGTCAAGTCCATCACAATTGATTGTCACATTATCTTGCTCTGTACAATGTTCTCTTAGTTCTATTCACTTCACTAAGCATCAGTTCGTGTAAGTTACATATCATCCTCTTCATCATGTTCACTTCTAAATCCAGCATAATTGACGAATGAATCTCAGTATCTCCACTTGACTGACAGGTTGCTCATGACTTTCTTTTCTGTCTCAGCTTTTGGCAAACCCTAGCATAGAATCTAAGTCTCAGATTTCTAGTACTCATCATTTTGACCTTTGGAAGCTCACAAGGTCATAGTTGATTCCAATACTCCTTCAATCAACCACTAGCATTTATTAAGTGCCTTCTTTTTGCCCTAAAGGACCATGTAGGGTATAGTGGATAGGACAGGATAGAAAATCAAGAAGACTCATCTTCCTGAGTTCAAATCTGGCCTCAGACACTTACTATCTGGGTGACCCTGGCTAAGTCACCTAATTATGTTTCCTTAGTCTCCTTATCTATAAAACAAGCTGGAGAAGGAAATGGCCAACTACTCGAGGATCTTTGTCAAGAAAACCCCAGATTGGGTCTAGAAGAGTTGCTCACAGCTGAACAACAAAATATACCCTAAAATAAGGTTGAGAAAAATACCCAACAGGTCAAGCACAGATGTCTGTATTCAGAGACCACATCTCTTACATCAGAAAAGAAGAGCCTTTTTCTCTTTTCAAGCTTATACATGACTTTCATTCAGAAATGAGAACAAGCAAGAGTCTCTCTTTGGTCTTTTGCATTCACTCTGGTTTTGGTTCAGCAGCCAATCAACAGTCAATGTCTTCACCACATGGGTAGGAAATCTTCAGCATCATTTCTAGAATTTCTGCATGTGCTCCAAATCAAGAAGCAGGACTCTTCCATTAAGTTTCAAAAGCAGGCTCCCTTGCCTCTTCCACATGGGGACTTCCTAGAATACCACACATCTTCACCAGCCCTCTTATATTCTCTTCTATAAAAACGGGATAATTAAGCAAGTCTTTTGGCTTCTCTGAATCATGGTTTTCTCATCTATAAAACTGTTATATAAAAATAGGTCTGGCATATACTTGTGGTGAGGGACAAATGTGCCATATATCAAATATATGTAAATATTTTAAAATATTTAGACACTATTGAAACCTTAGTTGTTAATACTATTATTTCCTACGACAAGGATAGCCAATCCTTTAGGAGTGGGGGTGCCATCTTCTTGATTCCTCCCAAGGAAGAACCTTGAGAAGGAAAAAATCAAACAAGCAAAAAGGTGAAAATACTAGGCTTTAATCTATAGTCAGTCTCCACAGTTCTCTCTTTGGATGACGATGGCATTTTCTAGGCCAAGTCTATTGAAATTGCCTTAAATCACCACATTGTTGAAAAGAGCCAAGTGCATCACAGGTGATCATCACATAATCTTGTTACTGTGTAAAATATTCTCTTGGTTCTGCTTAGTTCACTCAGCATCATTTCATATAAGTCTTTCCAGGCTTTTCTGAAATCAACCTGCTCTTCATTTCTTCTGGCACAATAATATTCCATTATATTCATGTATCTTAAATTTATTCAGCCATTCTCCCACTGATGGGTATCCATTCAGTTTCCAATTCCTTGCCACTACAAAAAGGCTTCTACAAATATTTTTGTAATGTGGATTCTTTTCCCTCTTTTATGATCTCTTTAGGATGTAGACTTTGTCTTGACACTGCTGGATCAAAGGATCAGCACAGTTTTATAGCCCTTTGGGCATAGTTCCAAATTGTAGAGACTAGTTTTTTAATTGAAAAGTGAAAAAAAAGCTCATTCACTCATTTAAATTCTCTCAATAGCAAAAAATAATGTTTTCAGATATTGTGTCGAGCAAAGTCAAATCTTTAAAAATGGTTCTTTATTGCCTTTTATGTGTGTGGGAAAACCACCATTTCCTTATCTGATTTATGTTTATCCATTGATAACCTTTCTTAAAAAAACAAACAAACAAAAAAAAAAAAAAAACTTTCCTTCTTTCTGAGAACAGACTTCAAGCCCCTAAGCATTTCAATAATTAGCCATTCTCTAAGCACCAACTCTCCCTAGTAGCTGAAGTAGGGGTGAAGAGCCAATAATATAAGAATTGGGGAAATTACTTCCCTTGTTGAGAAGTTAGGTAAGTCCAGAGCAGGTGTAGGTAAACGACAAGGATCAATAGTTCCAATGACTTCAGCCAAATGTTGCCTAGCTAGTTACGCACTAGAAGTATTGTTTAATAAAGGTTAAGTTAATGAATTATATATCCTTTATTAAAAGTGTACTACATTCAAGTGAAAAGTATTGTGCTAAATGTTGGGAATTCAAATAGAAAGCAAACTCATGTCTTCCTATAAAATAAGAAATATTTTTGGACAATGTCAGTATGGAAATTTGCTTGATTATGCAAAGTCATTATTAGAATTTTATTGCTCTAACACTGGAGGCTAGGGACGGACAGACAGAAAAGTAAGTATTTGTTTGTTGAAAATATAAAAAATGAAATTAATGACAAATAGAAAAGCAAGATAGTTCTTGATCTCAAGGAATTCAGATTTTAATGGGGGAGACAATGCATATAGTTTGCAATTGCCAGTGAAATGGAAGGGTCCCAAAGGTCTGAAGATTCAGGGGCAAAACAAATGGTGCAGAATCTTTTTTTAATGTTGGTTTTATTGAATAAATCATATCTAAATCTGGAGTTGAATCATTTGGAAGTGTCGATGACCTTGATGAGAAGTTTCTTTTCTGGGTCTTCAGTAGTTGTGAAGTCTAGAAGGGCTACAGCACCTGCAGAAACCCTTTCCAGGTTGAATCTTCATTGGGGATGCTTCCCAAGATGATGGTTATGGGAACTTGGCTAGAACAAGATTTATGCTTTGGAGGGTGTTGCTGCTCTTAAAGGTCTTGGATCCTGAGCTTGGTCAGGCCATGAGTGACCAGAAAGACCCTTTCTCCATTCTCTCCTCAATGATGGCTCTAGAATCTAGGTGGAAGCAGGGAATACATTCTCAAGGCTCTTGAGTTTAAAGCCTGGGGCCATCTCCATCAAGATCTGAGAGAAATGTTGCTTTAACTTGCCTGTTAGACACATGCAGTCTCCTGCCTTTTCCTCAAGGTTTCTTGCTATTTCAGCTTGCCTATCATCACATGGCTAAGAAGTATAATATAAGATTTGAAGGCAGATCTTTCTGGTTCCAAATCCAGGACTCTATCCACTATACTCTACCACAATGTCTCTTGAAATAAGAATTCTAAAAAAATTAAAATTAAACAAAGTTGAAAGTAGGAAGGAAGTATAATATGAATGTCTGAATCTTGCTGTTAAGAAAGATTTCCTTATTTTTTCCCTTCTTTAAAGTTCACTTCTCTCAAAACGCCATGCCTGATTTGTTTTCAGAGATTTTATTTCTGGTGGTAATTTCTTGGCATCATTCCCCAAATTCAGGGCAAGGTTCTCATGTTCACTTCAGGTCCAGATATATCTCCTTTGGCTGCTGTTAACTAGTTAGGATTTTGACAATGCTCTCTCTGACCTTATAACTCTAACTGATTGCTGGTAGAGATGCACTTTTTATGCCTCCTTTTCCTGGAGATTATGAGCAAGAATTAGTTAAATAATTGATGACATTCATCAAATTCTGGAAAACTTCTTCCTTCCTTTTCCTACTCTTTCTCTTCCTCCCTTTCTGCTAAGAACTCCATCAGAGAGGAAATCCCTCCAGGAAGGGGTTCTTTCCAAAAGGAACCTTTCTTTCCAAATTGGGCAGCCCAGTGAAACTTTGAATCTCATCTGAAAGAATGTAGACAAACAGGGAAGCATTCCAAGTTAGGGCAGCCAGAGCCAGGGTAGCTACCTAGGGAAATACCTTATGGGGATCAGAAAGACAGCCTACCACAATGTCTCTTGAAATAAGAATTCTAAAAGAATTGTGATTCTAAATGCATGTGATTATGATGGAATAATATTGTGTTATAAGAAATGACAAGGGTGGGCAGAAAAACCTGCCAAGACCTATCTGAACTGATGCAAAGTGAAGTTAGAGGAACCAGGAGATCATTGTGCACAGAAAGAGCAATACTGTAATGATGATCAATTGTGAAAGACTTGGCTACTTCAATGAATACAGTGTTCCAAGACAATACCAAAGGACTCATGAAGAAAAAAATGCTATCCAACTCTAGAGAAAGAAGTAATGAACTCTGAGTATAAATTGAAGTCTATTTTCTTGCTTCTTTCCTTTAAAAAATGACTAATGTGGAAATATTTTGCATGATTTCACATGTATAATTGATTTCATTTTGCTTGCTAACTAGGAGAGGGAGGTGTGGGAGGGAAGGAGAGAATTTGGAACTCAAAATTTGAAAAAGAAAAGAATATTTAGAGCCATCTGCATCCAGAAAGAGGATTATGGGGACTGAATTTGAGCACAACATAATATTTTCATCATTTTTGTTGTTGGCTTGCTTTTTTTCTTTCTCATTTTTTCTTTTTTGATCTGATTTTTCTTGTGTAGCATAATAAATATGGAAATAAATATAGAAGAATTGCACATGTTTAACATATATTAGATTACTTGCTGTTTGGGGGAGGGGCTGGGTAAGGGAGAGAGAAAAATTTAGAATGCAGAGTTTTGCAAAAGCGAGTGTTGAACTCTATCTTTGCATGTATTTTGAAAGTAAAAAGCTATTATTTTAAAAAAGGGGGAAAATGTTTAAAATAAATAAGTAAATGTGTGCCTTTTTTTTTAAGGCAACCTAGCAGAGTGATTAGATCACATGGCTTGAAATCAAGAAGATCTGGATTCAAATTCTACCTTAGATATTTACTATCCTTAAACAAGTCATTAACCTGCTCTAAACTTTTCTCACCTGTGCAATAGGAATAATGATAGCACCTGCCTCACAAGATTGTTTTTAGGAATAAATGAGATGATGACTATAAAACCTATATGATTATGAGCTGCTATTATCATCACCATTTTACAAATTCACAAGATGTAACCAGAATTGCAATTTGTAGTTGAAAAATCTAGTGAATCTCAAGATTACCTCATCTGTGAAATGGATGGGGGAGAGGGAAGGTGGAAGGAAAAACTAAAAGTTCTCCTTAAAAAGTGGAATTCTGGGCAATTATGATAAGTAGTCTTGGTCTGAGAGGAAAAATGATGAAACATACCTTCCTTACCCAGCAGAGAGATAGGGGTCTATGAGGACCAAGTGTTGTCCTTTAGAATCCCCGAGCTCCCTTCAAGGCTCTGCTCAAACAACACTGTCTACAAAGACAGTGTTTTGATCCTCCCTCCATACTGTTTTTTATAAATGAATGAATTAATAAGGCATCTATTAAAAGCTCACTCTGTGCCAAGCATTGAAAATACAAATAGAAAAGTCACAATGCCTGCTTTCTTTTATTATTATTATTATTATAGGTTTTTATATACAAAACATATGAATGAGTAATTTTTCAACACTGACCCTTGCAAAAACTTCTGTTTCATCTTTTCCCCTCCTTTCCTCCACCTCCTCCCCAGATGGCAGATAATCTAATACATGTTAAATATGTTAAAGTATGTGTTAAATACAATATAAATATACATATTTATACAGTTACTTTGTTGCATAAGAAAGATTGACAATCCCTGCTTTTAAGGAACTCAAATTAAAAAAAAAATTTAATACACATTGCTTTATGAATCATGTTGGGAGAGAAAAATCAGAACAAAAGGGAAAAATCATGGGAGAGAAAAAAAATGGTAAAAAGAAGTGAACATAGTATGTGTTAGGAGCTTATCTTTTTAAACAAATTTTATTTTAATACATATTGCCTTATGAATCATATTGGAAGAGAAAAATCAGAACAAAAGGGAAAAACCGTGGGAGAGAAAAAATGGAAAAAAGAAGTGAAAAGTAGCTTACATTTTAATGGGGAAGACAACATATATCGAAGCTCAGTCAATCCATAAACACATATTAAGTAATTATTTTGTGCCAGGCACTGTGCTAAACTCTGGGATACAAATTTTTTAAAAAAATTACTTCTCTCAAGAAACTCTTGTCTAATAGAAGAGACAATATACAAACAACTATATTCAAACTATATACAAGATAAATTGAAAATAATTGGCAGAGGGAAGGAACTAGAATTAAGAGGGGGATCAGAAAAGTCTTGCTGTAGAAAGCAGCATTTTAGCTGGGATTTGAAGGCGATAAAGACAAAGAGGAGAGCATTTTAGGCATGGGGCAGTTAGTGAAAATGCCTGGAGTTTGGAAACCAAATATCTTGTTCAAGGAACAATAAGGAGGCTCGTGCCTCCAGTATCACTAGATCTCAGGATATGTGGGGTAGTATAAAACGTAAAAAGACTGGAAAGTTATGGTAGTGGGGTTTTGAACAATAAACAAAGGGTTTTATATTTGTTCCTAAAGATGATAGGAAGCTATTGGAATTTATGGAGTAGGAGGTTGAGAAGGTCAGATCTGTGATTTTGGAAAATAGCTTTGACAGCTGAGGGAAGGTTTCAGCTACCAGTTAGATAAAAAAAAAACCCAAAACCCGTGGACCTAAGGTACAATGACAAAGTAAATAGCAAAAGAGTGACCTCTTCTTTAAGGTCTTTTCCAGTGATTAAATCATATCAGTTGACTTAGGTGGCTCAGTGGATAGAGTGCTAGGCTGGGAGTCAGGAAGACCCGATTTCAAATCCTCTCTCACACAGTTACTACTGGACCAGTCATTTAACCTTGTTTGCCTCAGTTCCTCATCTGTAAAATGTGAATTAGAATAGCACTTACCTCTTAGTAAGGATGAAGTGAGGTAACATTTGTCAACACCCTTTAGAGTACCTGGCTGGCCCATAATGGGTACTTAAGTGCTTGTTTCCTTCCCTCCCTGACCCATTTGTCTCTGCCAAGGACTTTGATGGAGATCTTTTTTTTCTGTCTTCAGTGATTATAGCACCTGCAGGAACTGTTATGAGACTTCATCTTCTCATACATTGCTTCTCAGAATGGTGGCTGAGGACATTAGACTGGCGCAATGGCTATTCCCTAGGCTGTTGGGCTTAAAATCCATCGGAGTCTGAGGGGAAATGGTGGTCAAGGTAATAACCTGGTTGGACTGAGCAGCATGTGCTGCCTCCACTCTCTCCCTCAGGGTTCCTTGCTGCCTCACATAAACTGGCTTGTGTGTCTATCTCCTACCTATTTTATTCATTCCTACAAGTTCTCTTCCTCCCTAGACTGTATGAGCTCCTTAAAGGCAGGAACCATTTAACCTTTGTCTTTATACCTTTGGCATTTAGCATCCACACCCCTGCCTGAATAAAAGTCCAATTGATAGGTTTTATATGTTGTCATAATACAAGTCATTAATAAAACAGTTTTTTAATTTAAAAAAGTGATTGGACTAATGACCCCCAAGGTACCTTCTAACACAAAATGTCTGATTTACGACTTTCTAATCTTCTCTCTACAAATCTCTCCCACCTGTGGCTAGCACTAAGTGGGTGGGAAGGAACCTTTCAGCTCTTCCTCTTTCCACTTTTGTACTTTTTACTTCCCTCTCCTACCAGAAATCCCCATGTGTCATGGAAATGCTTTCTGCCCTCATTTCCCTTCCCCTCAGTTTTACATTGCCTGTTCCTCAATGCTACCAAATTCTCTTCCCCCATCATCCCAGTTCTGCTTCTCCAGGCCCCAGGTATCCTGTGTGTTTCTGCTTGGGCCAACCCTGAACATTTCCACCCTGATATTATGCTTTTCTTGGCAGTCACAGCTGCCCACTCCAGGCAATTGTTCACACCACAGCTGGCGAGCCCCAAAGGTGGAAACTGCTTTTCCCCAGCTTCCCTCCCTAATTGACAACAGGCCTTTAAGGTGGACGGATGAGACTGAGCGTAAGACCCCCGTGTACATCACATCTGCCGCCTCCCAGAGCCAGGGCCTGTCAGGGAGTAGTTTGGCTGGAAGGCTGTACCGCCTACAGTTTTCCCGGAGCAATTGGCTCCATTTTAGTTCAACAGTTTCTTTTGGCAAACTTTAAATGAAACATAGTTTTATTGAGTTAGGCCACCACTGGAGATGAAGCCTTGCTACTTTCTGGGTTTGAAACTTCAGACCCTCTGAGCTACTTGTCAAAAGTTTCTATCCCCCCTAAAACTACCAGATTGTATTCTCTTTTGTTTTAGAATCTAAAATCCCCCTAAACCTTCTTTAAGTTTACTAGTTTGGGGTTTATGGAGCTCACATGACCAACACAATGGCCAAATAGTTGTTTTCTAGAAACTTTTGCAACTCCCCAAATCTTAGAAAAATGGGATTATATGCCAGGTATAGCCTGGCCATGTTTGGGCATTCCCAGTTTGGCTTACATGGAACCTGGTTGAATCCCCTGCCATATGGGTGAGAGGGAGCCTCTTTTCTTTCTTTTTTTAAAATAATAGTTTTTTATTTTCAAAACACATGCAGACATAGTTTTCAATATTCCCCCTTGCAAAATCTTGCATTCCCAATTTTTCTCTCTCCCCCATTCCCCTTCCCTAGAAAACAAATAATTCAATATGCTACCTATATCTTTAAAAGTGGGGAGCCTGAGTTCTTTTCTGTCATCTTTTGGCAATGTGGTTTTTGGCTACACTTCTCAGTGCTGTGTCCAACATGGATATCATGAACTGAATTTACCTCAGCTCCAAGAAACCTATGGGGGTGGGTACCCCAGCTCCCAGAAATAGGCTTGGAGGTGTTTGTTTCAGCTCTGTATTGTTTGCTGGTTTCTGGTGCTAGAGTTGATCCCCCACCTACCGAGAATCCAAACCATGGTGATCTTGGAACTGAGATTATAGATTAGGGGTAGGGGTGGGGGATGGAGGGGTGGGGTGAGGTACAGCCAGCCTGGAAGCCAGGGTGCCTGGGACTCAAGCCCAAGGTAGGTTTTCCATTTAGACCTGCATTAGAACTCTATGGGAACTGAGCTAAGCAATGAACGTAATCCCCTTCCTTTCCCCAGAGAGTGGGAGGGGGATAATGTCTCCCATATAAATTATATCTCTATATTTGTGATTATACCTTTGGAAGTAAAAATTCTTTGAAAAAGGTTCGTTGTTACATAACGTATAGTTATAGTCAAATCTACAAGAAAAGACAAAAACTCCCTCCCTTTCCAGAGAATAAAAACCTTATTAATTAACAATAAAGAATTTTAATACTTAGAATTCTTCAATGGCCCTCCCTTCAGTTAACTCATGTGCTCTGGTCATAGCATAGTGACCAAGTGCAAGCTTATAACGTTACAAAAAACAGCAGACATTTATTTTACCTGGCAATGAAAAGAAAGAGCAAGGGAAGAAGTGGGAAGGATTGAAGCTAGAGGAAAAAAGGGGGACTCAAGCAGAAATTATATTCAGGGCCACATACTATAAAGGAAATAGTCATCAGACTTAGGAAAAGGGGACTAGAAAGTCTCTTTTTTCTTCTTAGTGATTATTCAGAACCCAGATTCAAGCAAGACAAAGAGGCAGTGGAAGGAATACCATGGGGAGAATTCAAAGAGGAAGGATTCCTAGCTATGAGTCATTGATGGGAAATATAACAGAAAAACAAAAATACCAAATTTTCAGAAGAAAAAGCCTACCTAAAATATAGGCTAGAAGCTGATAGATAAATCATCAGAGGGAATCATAAAAATATAAGGAAGGAGTGAAAAACCTCAAAAAGAAAATAAAGCACTATGAAAGAATATTCTAACATAAAGGAAAATGAACCAGTGTTATTGATTAAAAGGAATCATAGAGCAAGAAGTGCCAGAATAGTTTAGTAGAAAAACAAGACTCTTAAAGGAAGAAATCAGAAATAATTTAGAATAAAAATCAGAGTTTTGATGTAGAATTTTTTAAAAATTGAAGAGTAGGAAAAATGGAATGGATGGTAGAAGATATCTTTAAAGATGTAAAGAAAGAGAACAGCATTAAAATAATACATTAATTATTATGTGATCTGGGAGTTAAAAAGAGGGACGGGGTGAAAGGGAGAAAGGAGAGAGGAAGGGAGAGAGAGAGAGACCGAGACAGAGAGACAGAAAGACAGAGACAGCCAGACAGACAGAGACAGAGACAGAGAGACAGACAGACAGACAGAGAGGGAGACAGATACAGAGAGACAGAGATAGAGACAAAGACACAGAGAGAGATTGAGAGAGAAAGCCAGCAATGAGTAGGAATTTTGAAATACAAATACAAGGAAGAGAAATTTAAGAAAGTAAACTTATTTGAGGAACTAATTGATAATGTAGTATTAGCATTCTAATGGGAGAGAAAACAAGTGTCCTTTTAGATCTTTCTCAATTACTATCTTCAAAGGACATTTGAGGGAGTTAGATAAGAAAAACAGAGGTTTATTGAGTTAGATAAGAAAAACAGAGGTTTTAGGGGATAGGATTTGAAGGATGAAAAGAGAAAGAAGAATAAAAGGAATACACTGACATAGAAGGGGAGAAGGAATTGGAACTTGCTATTTGTCATAATTAAAGTATTTGAGAAGAAAAGTATGTAAATATGAAGAAGGGGTAGGGACATTTGATAAACCTTCTCTGAAATAATTTAAGGAAGCATGAACATACCCACACTTAGATCTTCAGAGCACACACACACACACACACACACACACACACAATTTGTTAGGAAACAAATTATACTCAAAAAGAAAACAATTGAGGATTGGAAAGTGGAGGTGGAGATTAAGAGATAAGATAATATGGTGGGAATAGTCTGAAATAAAACATGCTTTCTGATCCAGAAGAGGATATTTAAAAAAGAACAAAAAGGAAAGAATAAAAATCTAAAGAGTGTCTGTCAGCTGGAGAATAGATGAACAAATTGTAGTATATAAACATGAGAGAATGTGATTGAGCCTTAAGAAATGATAAAAGAGATCATTTCAAAAAATCTTGGATAAGAACTTTATACAGAATGAAGCAAATATAATGAGAACAGTTTATACAAGGACAGCTAACAGTAATGAAAAACATTGTTGAACAACTTAAAAATTCTGATCCAGGCACATTGACATATCTCCAGAAAATCAATGAGTGTGTTGCTCTCTTCCTTACATAGAAATGATGGACCCAAAGTGCAGAAAGAGATATGTGCATGGTTGTCCTGTGGATTTGTTGTGCTTGATTATGCTTCTCTGTTATAAATTTTTTTCTTCTTCCTTCCTTCCTTACATTCTTTCTTTTTTTATTTCTCTTTTTTCTCCTCCTTCTCCTCCTTCCTCTTCCTCTTCTTCTCTTCCTCCTCCTCCTTCTTTGCTTTCTCTCTCTCTTCTTTGCTTTCTCTCTCTCTCTCTCTCTCTCTCTCTCTCTCTCTCTCTCTCTCTCTCTCTCTTTCTCTCCTTCCCTCCCTCTGTCTCTATCTGTCTGTCTGTCTCTCTCTTTCTCCTCTTCTCTCTCTCTTTCCCTCTCCTCCCTTCCAAGAGTTGGGGCAGGTACTTTCAGTAGGCTGAGTTATGAATTGCATGACTGACATGTGAGAGAGTCTTGAGTTATGGGGAAAAAAGATTTTTATTTATACTGCTTCCAGTGCAATGACCTTGGTCTGGCTCCAGGACTACAGCTTAGAAAGAATCAAGCTGGATGATTAAATTTACTCTACTTTGGGATGAAGTCCAATGAAGGAATTTTGCTGATGCTTTCTGCCGTTTGCAATCGTTTGCAGGGCATGTTAGGACCCATCAGAGATATTACATATTCTGCTTATTGATTAATATGATTGACATTCTTGAAATAACAGCATGCATTAAGTCAATATAACCATAGAGACCAACGTGTTATGTTTTAGTAGTTGTAGGACCAGATCATCCCTTTAACTACAGGTGTTGCAGTCCAGTAACTTTCTTCATGCCAGTTGAAGCACTGGTCTTTGAATGATCATTATGTTATGATGTCATGTTATTCTAGACTTTTTAATTTTTTAATTGATCATATTAGGCTTGTCTTCTATCTCAGAGTAAGAGGTTTGCCCTCAGTAGTTTGAATTTGACAGTTATTCAGGATATGGGATTGCAATACAAGTTGTCTGGCACTATGAAAGCTAATCTCAAAACTCTCACAGAACATATCCTTTTTTCTTATGAACCTCCCTTATCATTGTCCCTGCTCAGGCACTGATTTTACTATAAAGAAGGTTCAAGATTGGGTCTATTACCATCTTATTTTCCAGTTTTTCCATCTTCACTGGAGTTCTTTACAGGTACCAAAATTTGGTTGCCCTACTGGGACTCCCAAGGAAGCAGGAGGCTTTAGCTGGTGAGCCAGGGAATGGAGTGAGTGACAGACTGGGTTCTGATATCAACTCATGACCTATGACATGTTTCATAGAAAAGGACTATAGCTGCCTTGCCACACGTGACCTGTGATGGGAACTTGAGACGGTGTTTGAGGTATCATCATCATCACTGTGGACCTGACATATCTGCTATTGCTCCTAGTCACCATCACTATTTTACATCAGGAGACCTGCTCTGAATTGTCCCTAGTATTACTCCCATTATATGAAATTTTTTCAAAGTTTTCTTATGCTTTTATTATTTTTACTGAGCCTTTCCTAAGCAATGCCTATGCAAAGATTGTTTTTTAATTATTTTAATAGTGGAAGGTCCTCTGAACATTTTAAAACATTATTATCAAGAGGTGGGATGTAGTAGGAACAGTACCTGATTTATATAAACTTATATAAACTATTTTCTCTCTAAGATAGCAGGAAATCCATTCTTGGAGTTATCATTCTGGGTTTGGCCTCCTTGCTATCTGAGACATTAAAAAGTCCAATCTATGGAGAATTACTGTCAGAAGTTTTAGTGGAGTTTCTGTTCTCTTTTGACAACATCTTTCTGACCTGTTATAGTTGCCATAAGAAAGAGGGGGCAGAAGGGAATAGCCATTTTATTTGAATTGCTATCTTATTTTTTTCTTCTGAAGAATGACATCCTTTTTATCTCATATTATTAGTAAAATAATTTTATTACCTTTTATAATTCATAACAATCTCACTGTATTCTAATCTGAGCCTGAATCATTTAAGTAACCAAAGTTAGGCTTAATTCAAATTTATTTCTTTTCCTCTTTTGGTACCTTCTCTCAATCAGTGACTTGAGTAACACATGGATTTAGTTATGATCTCTATGCAAATGTGTCCCAAATGTATACATCCAGCTTTAATCTCTCTCCTCAACTCCATTCCCACATCACAAACTGCTTCCTGCAGGACATTTTCAATTCCCATGGATACCTTAAACTCAACGTATCCAAAATAGAACTTATCTTACCCTCAAAACCTTCTCTTCTTTTGAACTTGCCCACTTGTGCAGTGTACAAATATCTTCCTACTTACTCATGTTTTCAGCATTGGTATTCTGCTTTTTACTTTCCCTCACCTTCTATATCTGATCAGTTGCAAAGTTTTTATTCTTTCTTCCATCACACTTTCTCTCACATCTGTACCTTCTCTGTATTCATAAAGCTACCACTTTAGTTCAGGACCTCTTCACCTTGTATTTGGACTACTACAATGAACTTCTATTTATTTTTTCAGCCTCATCTTTCCCCTATCCAATCTCTTCTTCATACAGCTTT
This sequence comes from Sarcophilus harrisii, assembly GCF_902635505.1. Classification (NCBI taxonomy): domain Eukaryota; kingdom Metazoa; phylum Chordata; class Mammalia; order Dasyuromorphia; family Dasyuridae; genus Sarcophilus; species Sarcophilus harrisii. Next base: position 78,774,390 of record NC_045431.1, read on the forward strand.
GTACAGCTAAAATGATTTTCTTAAAATTCATATTTGACCATGTCACTTCCCTACTCAGTAAGTCAATGGCTCCCTATTAACTCTAGCATCAAATATTATATCTTAATATCATGCATTTTTAAATGTCCACTTTCAAATAAGTTTTATAGTGTACATAATTATTAGTACAGTAGTATATTTATAAAATTTACAAATAAGTCTACATATATTGTAGGTATCTGTGCTGACAGTGATGCTGTGAATTAAAAAGTTTGGAGAACACTGAACTATAGGAATGCCAACAGTTTTTCATAATTGACTGCTTTGTGCTAAAGAAAACTTTCTTCCAGAGTCAGGTAATATCACCATCCTTTATTAATAGGCTCTGAAGGCATAATCATAGGAAAGCTCAGACATGCATAAAGTCCCAATTGAGAATGGATGAGTTTTTGCTTAATTATTTCTATTGAGTAAATAAAAACATTTATTGAGTAATAAACATTTCACTAATTTTTGTTTTTTATTTCATTTTGAACTTAACAAATATCAGATAAAAAAGCATGTCCATATATGAAATATACCAGAAAAAGAAATTGCAAATGTTAGATACAACTGCCTTTTATTTTTAAATATAATAAATTATTTATTTTATTTTATTTTAAATTTATAGAATAAAACAAGCATTTCTATAACATAATTAAAAACAATTGCACAATGAACTGCAAGTATATTATGTACAACTAGCTATTCGTTTTACATTTATAATAAAGTTATCAGGTAAATTTTTGTAACTTTCAAAGCTATCTTGTTTGCTTTTCTTCCTGGAATATCTTCTGTTCTCTTGTGTGCATTTTTCAAAAAGTACTTCAATGGCCTTCTTTTCTTCATCTCTCCCTTGCTTTCTCTTTCTTTTTTATTCCTTCCTCCTTCCCACCCCCCTCTTTCTCTTTCCTTCTTTCTTTCTTTCTTCTTTTTATTTTTTCTCTTTCTTTCTTTCTGACAATTTTTAAAAAGCAATCTATTGTCTATACACAGTCAAATATTATCAGATGGATCATCTGATCTATTACCAAAATAATCTATTTTTTGCACCTAGACCTGGACACAAAACCAAAATATAGAGAACATCTTTTATACCCTAAAGGCCGAATGAAAGAATCCCCTTCAGGATCATGGGAACATTAAAAATGGAAGTTTCTTCCTGAAATATTTTTAATAGATCTTTCCCGTATGGTTATGTTATGAGGCAAAATGGATCACAGAATCCCTTCATTTTATGGATGAGAAAAATGAGGTCTAGAAAGATAAAGGGATTTGAATCTAGATCCTCTAACTCCTAACGTGGTGTTTTTCTTATGTGCCACTTTGGAAGGCTTGTGGTTGTCTTGATCCTACTCTGAACTTTGGAGAAAAATATACATCACTTAAATCTAGACCTCAGATGGAAGTATTGGTGGCAAAATGTAGTTCTGAATGGAGAGGAAAAAATGTCACCCACAGAATTTTTAAAAATCTTCATAATAACATGTTTGTATCTGGCTTTCTAAAATATTCAGGTGTAACATCCCACCCATCACAAGATGAACAGATGTTCTGCTAAGTTTCCACTTAGATTAATGTGGCATTAGTCACTGTTACAAAGATGCCCACCATTCTCATAGTTTTCTTATACTTTTCTTATTTATCTTTTAATTACGAAGGATGTCTTTTGGAGCCAACAGCTCTAACAACCTAGTTTCTTATTGAAGCCATCTATTTGCTCATAAGGAAGCTGAATGAACTTGTTCTGGATCACTGATAGTAAAAACCAGAATAAACTATGTACAATTTATAGATGGGGGAAATGTCAGATCACTATCAGGAAGAAAATCTCTAACAAATAGAATTGTCCAAAACGGGATAAACTGTTTTAAATGTAATGAATTACTGAGGGACAGATGATGAAACACTTCTTTCCTCTCAGAAGGCAAAACCTATGCTATCACATGTGGTCTTGGTCTCCGCCGGAGTTGTTTTAATCTGTATTTTCTATTACAAGAGGTATGTGTGTTTTTACAATATGTATGCACATATACATGGATGCAAAAAAGTAAATATCAAAAACGAACAGATTCAATACAGTTTTTTTAAAAAGGAGTTAGCTACTCATTACTGAAAATGTTCAAGCAATGACTATGACTATCCTCTCCATTTACTTTGCAATCAATAACCTCTAATAACACTGGCTTCCATTCTGTTTCTTGGACACCATACTGCATCTCCTAACTCTGAGTGCTTCCCCTAGCTGTTCCTCAAGCCTGAAATAGTTTCCCTCCTCATCTTTACCTTCTAACTTCCCTGGCTTTTTCAAGTATCGGCTAAAGTCCCACCTTCCATATGAGGCTTTTTACAGAAAAAGGCCTTCTATCTCAGATTATCCCCCAACTTAATCTGATATATGGAAATGCTGATGAACAGCCAATGAGTTGTGCAACAAAACAGTAGAGAGTATCCCTGGGACATGGCAACAGGGAACAAGATAGTCCTTTAGGAGCAGAGTCTTTGAGGAGTGTTATTAAAGCTGACAATAGTATTATATTCTAAAAAAAAAAATACACATAGCTGACATTTATATCACACTTGAAGTATACAAAAATTATATTTGTGTATTCATTTGATCCTCATAACATCTCGGGAGTAGTACTACAAATATTATTTAAATATGTTTTAATGCTGGGAAAATGGAAGTGTTACCTGTGATCAAAGAACTAGCAAGTGTTGAAGATGGGATTCAAGTCTTTCCTAACTCCATAGCAATGGAAGGAATTCCAGTTTTGGCTAATAATACAAACTGAATGGAAGGAGGCAGCCTGGGTCCCATACCCACCTATTCCAGCAAAAGCCTAAAAATAGCATTAGACTGGATAATGATTAAGAAATCCAATAAGAAACTATTGTGAATGACTTTAGCCATTCCAAAACTGCATGGAAAGTCAGTCAGAAGCCAATGAGCCATAGAAAAAGGCTCACTAGAAAAGTCAGCACCAGCTCAGGAAAGCAAGAGAAAAGTCTCCCAGAGAGATCAGGGACAGGCTGGAGATGCCTTCATCTTGTAAGGTTTCATCCTGGGAGCCAACAAATTCAGAAGCTCCCATGAGAAAGTCCTAAGGTAACTGGGAACCCACACCTTGAAGTTTGGAAGTAACTATGAGTAGCAGCAACCAAGCCATGTACAGCAGTACTCAGAGTAACATCCCAGGCCCAGGGCCATACAGTGTCCTGAAGATTTTGCCTTCTGAGCCTTGGAGAGGCTCAAAAGGAAGGGTGGGGAAAGTAAAACCTGCCAGAACTCTTAGCCGGGACACACCCTGGGAAGTGGAGATCACTCAAGAACCCAAGCAAGGTAAACTATTTCACCTAAAAGTGCATCAGCAATGTAATCTGACTTTAGCAGGAAATCCAATTCAGGACCTAAGGCTAAAAATGTGAATAAAGAGAAGACACTTTAAAGAGTTATAGGAGAGGTGTGTGGAAGAAGGGAGGGAGAAAAACATTTGGAACACAAAATTTTGCAAAGGTGAATTCTGAAAATTATCTATACATATGTTTTGAAAACAAAAAGCTTTAATTAAAAAAAGAAGTCATTCCACAATGTCTACAAGCAGACTCAACAGAAAAAAAAATAGATTTTCCTCAAAGATTAGATGAATAGCTGAAAGAAATAAATCAAGGTTAGAGATAAAACTTCTAGAGGCAAGATGTGGAGTCTAAGTAACTTAGAACAGAAAATGGTAAAACTTAAGCAAGTAAAGAACTCTTTGAAAGATTAAACCAGAACAAATAGAAATCAATGGCTCCATTAGGCAAGAAAGATTAGGGGAAAAAAAAAATCAAAAGATTGAAAAAATAGAATAAAGTGAAAACTATCTCCTTAAAGACTTATCTGATAAAAGAAGTCAAGGAAAGAACATTTAAGAATTATTGAATTTCTTAAGACCAAATAAGAAGTGATAGAGAAGATTACAAAAGGTAAAATGAGTAAGTTTTTTTTTTTTTTTTAATCATTACAGCTTTTTATTTACAAGATATATGCATGGGTAATTTTTCATCATTGACAATTGCAAAACCTTTTGTTCCAATTTTTCCCCTCCTTCCCCCCACCTCCTTTCCCAGATGGCAGGTAGACCAATACATGCTAATTATGTTAAAGTATATGTTAAAATGGATAAGTTTTATTGCACAAAATTTAAAAAGTTTTACCCAAAGAAGACCAATGCAGACAAAATGAAAAGAAAGACAGGAAACTGGGGAGAATATTTATAGTAAGTTTTTCCAATAAAATTCTCATTTCTTAAATATATGGGGAACTGAGCCAAATTTATAAAAATAAGAGTCATTCCCCAATTGATAAATGGTCAAAGGATATGAGCAGCAGTTTTTAGGAAAAGAAACAATAGTTATTTGAAAAAATGCTAATCAGCAATAATTAGAGAAATGAAAATTAAAACAACTCTGAAGTACCACTTCATACTTCTCAGATTGGCTAACATGACAAAGAATTAAAATGACAAATGCTGGAGGGAGTGTAGAAAAACAGGTACCTTAATGCAATTTTGTAGGAGTTATAAATTGGTCCAACCATTCTGGAGAACAATTTGGAACTTTTCCAAAATCTATAAAGCAATGTCTACCTTTGACCCAGCAATACTTCTACAAGAAGAATGTTTACAGTGTTCAGGAAGGACTAGCACCTGATGTGGAAGAATTGCTGAGCCCTCTTCAAGGATGCTTGTCCACTTTTCAGTACCTTCTTCATCAAACTCTCTCCTGTGGCTGCAAGAAGCTGTAGCAGGTACTGTGGTCACATTCAGTGAAATCATCTCAGCTGCATCAGATTGAGGGTATCTGATAGGCTTCAAACTCACCAGTGAAGTAGGGAGGTTTCTGCCTCAAACATACGAAGACCTCCCTGTGCAGAATACGTGCATTAAAGCAATTTGTTCCAATGGCCATGAAGACATCTAAAGGAGATGCTGTAAAGTGCTTAGAAGTTGCTCAGATATTGAAGACATTCATTGCATCCCATTGCCGAAGTCACCTTGAATTTTGTCCCATTACTTCACTTCAATGACTTTGGAAGAGCGAGGCTGTTGATTCTGCAACTCTGCTTAACAAAGTGATATAAATGTTTTTATACAAGTTGTCTTGGATTATTTGTCCCCATTTAAATTTTTAGTTATTCTCTTCCTCTGAACCCACCCCATTTAAAAATAAAACAGCCTTCTGGAATAGAAATGACCAAGTTTTGGAACGCAGGGTCTTCTGAGTACTGACTGGATAACTTTGGACTTCACTTTTCTTTTTCTTTTTTTTTTTCTTTTTTTTCTTTTTTATTTAATAGCCTTTTATTTACAGGTTATATGCATGGGTAACTTTACAGCATTAACAATTGCCAAACCTCTTGTTCCAATTTTTCACCTCTTACCCCCCCACCCCCTCCCCCAGATGGCAGGATGACCAGTAGATGTTAAATATATTAAAATATAAATTAGATACACAATAAGTATACATGACCAAACTGTTATTTTGCTGTACAAAAAGAATCAGACTCTGAAATATTGTACAATTAGCTTGTGAAGGAAATCAAAAATGCAGGTGGGCATAAATATTGGGATTGGGAATTCAATGTAATGGTTTTTAGTCATCTCCCAGAGTTCTTTCTCTGGGCGTAGCTGGTTCAGTTCATTACTGCTCCATTGGAAATGATTTGGTTGATCTCGTTGCTGAGGATGGCCAGGTCCATCAGAACTGGTCATCATATAGTATTGTTGTTGAAGTATATAATGATCTCCTGGTCCTGCTCATTTCACTCAGCATCAGTTCGTGTAAGTCTCTCCAGGCCTTTCTGAAATCATCCTGTTGGTCATTTCTTACAGAACAGTAATATTCCATAATATTCATATACCACAATTTATTCAGCCATTCTCCAACTGATGGGCATCCATTCAGTTTCCAGTTTCTAGCCACTACAAAAAGGGCTGCCACAAACATTCGTGCACATACAGGTCCCTTTCCCTTCTTTATAATCTCTTTGGGATATAATCCCAGTAGTAACACTGCTGGATCAAAGGGTATGCACAGTTTGATAACTTTTTGAGCATAGGTCCAAACTACTCTCCAGAATGGTTGGATTCGTTCACAACTCCACCAACAATGCATCAATTGGACTTCACTTTTCACATACATAAAATAAGGAAGTTTTGTACTAGATGCATTAAAAAGTCCTGTGGTACTAAATTTTTCTCTTATTCTGAGCACATTGGATTTGAGCTATTATAGACTATTACAAACATCAGTTTCAAATTATACTTTTAATTAATTGTGTAGGACTCATTTAAATAGAATAATGTACTATGATTCTATTTTCTCTATTTCCAAGAATTCATAAATTACTACAAAAGAACATAGCCTTGCTGAAGAATATATTTTGCTCTCATTTCAGATTATGCTCAATTAAAATAAAGAAAAGAAACTTTCCAAGAAGATCTGGACTATTAGAAATCATCTTGGGGGCGTAGCATCTTGATCTCTGGCTCTTTAACCAACTTTCTACCATACCAGAAGGTTTTCTTTTTTTTTTTTTTTAGACTTTATAGTATTTTATTTTGTTTTAATTACACAAAAAAGATAGTTTTTAATATTCAGGTTTGTAAGATTCTGAGCTCCATTCCCTCCCTCCCATCTTTACCCCTTTCCAAAACAGCAAATAATCTGATAGCTGCTATGAAGGTGCAGCCATGTTTTCCACATTAGTCATGTTTTTTTTTTTTTTTTTTAATAGCCTTTAATTTACAGGACATATACATGGGTAACTTTACAGCATTAACAATTGCCAAACCTCTTGTTCCAATTTTTCACCTCTTACCCCCCCCCCCCCTCCCCTAGATGGCAGGATGACCAGTAGATGTTAAATATATTAAAATATAAATTAGATACACAATAAGTATACATGACCAAAACGTTATTTTGCTGTACAAAAAGAATCAGACTCTGAAATATTGTACAATTAGCTTGTGAAGGAAATCAAAAATGCAGGTGTGCATAAATATAGGGATTGGGAATTCAATGTAATGGTTTTTAGTCATCTCCCAGAGTTCTTTTTCTGGGCATAGCTAGTTCAGTTCATTACTGCTCCATTAGAAATGATTTGGTTGATCTCGTTGCTGAGGATGGCCTGATCCATCAGAACTGGTCATCATATAGTATTGTTGTTGAAGTATATAATGATCTCCTGGTCCTGCTCATTTCACTCAGCATCAGTTCGTGTAAGTCTCTCCAGGCCTTTCTGAAATCATCCTGTTGGTCATTTCTTACAGAACAGTAATATTCCATAATATTCATATACCACAATTTATTCAGCCATTCTCCAATTGATGGGCATCCATTCAGTTTCCAGTTTCTAGCCACTACAAAGAGGGCTGCCACAAACATTCGTGCACATACAGGTCCCTTTCCCTTCTTTATAATCTCTTTGGGATATAAGCCCAGTAGTAACACTGCTGGATCAAAGGGTATGCACAGTTTGATAACTTTTTGAGCATAGGTCCAAACTACTCTCCAGAATGGTTGGATTCGTTCACAACTCCACCAACAATGCATCAATTGGACTTCACTTTTCACATACATAAAATAAGGAAGTTTTGTACTAGATGCATTAAAAAGTCCTGTGGTACTAAATTTTTCTCTTATTCTGAGCACATTGGATTTGAGCTATTATAGACTATTACAAACATCAGTTTCAAATTATACTTTTAATTAATTGTGTAGGACTCATTTAAATAGAATAATGTACTATGATTCTATTTTCTCTATTTCCAAGAATTCATAAATTACTACAAAAGAACATAGCCTTGCTGAAGAATATATTTTGCTCTCATTTCAGATTATGCTCAATTAAAATAAAGAAAAGAAACTTTCCAAGAAGATCTGGACTATTAGAAATCATCTTGGGGGCGTAGCATCTTGATCTCTGGCTCTTTAACCAACTTTCTACCATACCAGAAGGTTTTCTAAATGGCTTTTAAAAGTTTCTTATACTTATGAAATCTAGACAGCAAGCAGTTTTTCCTTTTGTAAATCAAGAGAGGAAAACTTTTTGTATTTAAGAAAGCAACTGAAATATGGGCGGATCACCCCAGACCAAGCCACCAACTTCTCAGGTGACATAGCCCTAATGCTGCTTCATAGGTCATAAAGCACGATTAGACAATGCACAGAATTCTTTCCTGTAAAACATGAGGATTTTCTCTGGGAATTCCACCTTCCAGCATTTTCATTTAAGCATGCAGTATAAACAAGTGTGTACAGTCATTCCTGGGTGGCCAGCGGAGAACAGGAACCAAAAAAAAATGGATGGTCTGGCATTCACCCAAATGAATAAAGAATGGAATAGGGTGGGGCTATGTCAGTTGAAGCAACAGTCATAGAAGCTATGTCACCCCAGCAACCAAGAAGCCTTCAAGCACTTTCAGGCAACAAAAGCCAGGGTGATTTCTAGTTTGAAGCAAGTCCACTCTCTGAGCTCTGATCAGAAAGCTCTAAGGCCAGCTAATCACATTTGCTCTCTTACCCTTTGCTCTCTATTCCCTATAGGTCACTAATATAAAGATGGGGAAGGGTAGGTGTTTTTTAATAAGGAGCAGACAGTAACACAAGTTTTTTGGGGGGAGGTGTGATGGATGAGTAGCTGGACCTAAGAGTCCAGATTGATATCCTATATTTCATTTTCTATATTCATATCATAAATTCAACTCTTACTTCTGACATTTAAGTATGATCCTGATCCAAGTCAGTTTCCTCCTCCACAGGTGTATAATAATACCTATTGTATCTACCTTTTGACCAACACTTGAAGGAGATAATGTATGAAAAGTGCTTTGGCAACTCCACATGCAATAAAAGTACCAGTTATGAGTATTATTGCCATTATCAACTTGGAGAAAGTAAGTGAGATAGAATAAAGAGTGAACCCAGGTTAACAGACTTTGTAAATGAGAGCATATATTGTGTGTCTGTGATCTCATCACTGTGGATTCTCTGTGGTAATGTAAATGGCAACCCATCCATACTTGGTAGCCTGTGAGCCGCTGGTCCACCCCCTTCCATAGATTCCCTACAGATCATCCTCTGTACGTACCACAAACCTTCCTCACTTTCTCTTCTTATCGAGAGTTCATCAGTAGGGCACACGGGCTGTCCATTAGCTCTCACCCATTCTGCAGTATGTCCAGCTTGTCTGATAATTCAAAGATATGTTAGTAACAGGCTTCCCTTTAGTTCTTCATGGTTCTTTGTCTATAATGCAAGGCAGTCTGCTCAGACTCACCACCCACTTCTCCATTGCCCTTTGAGTGATGTTCACATAAGGAGGTGGGGATGAGGGATAACCAATAAGGGCTCCATTCTGGGGATATGTGAGCTGGTGATTGATAATGGAGGGTCTTGCTCTCCATATCAGAGCATGTGGAAATATTCTATGTCTATTTCTAATTTGACAATATGTGGGAAAAAAATGAACTTTTGATTGGTTGATGAATCAGAATTAAGTATGCAAAATGAGCCTTTCTCTTCCTGCCTTGGGGTGAGAAATGCTCATGTAGGCCTCTGGATGGGGAAAGCTAGCCCCACTGATCTACTCTCTCCACCCAGGTCAACAATTTCTCACTCAACTTCCACTTACAACTCATTTTTAACTCTTTAACAACTATTACAGCTCACCATGCACAGCCATATAGTTGAATTAGACAGATGGAACTTTGCATGATTTTTTAATGACTAAAAAGCAAGGTCTATGGGGGCTTTATACAGAAGAGCAAACATTACTTTCAAAGCTCTCATCTACTATTATAAGTTAGTTAGAGGGACAGAAACTTTGATATCTATCCTTCATTGAGGGCCTTTTTTTTTTTTTTACTATAATGTGCAACTTCCAACCCCAGTCTTGCTTGGTTCTATTCCATAAATTCTACTGATACTGTAGAATTACAGTTTATGACAAAAGATTTTATCTTATGACTGCCTCAATGTGCTTCATCTTTATTTTCATGTATAAATGATATCCTATAAACAATAACAATTTAATAAAACAATAAATCTCCATTGTCTAGTCAAGAAGATCTTAGCAAATCTCCAGTTTAACTATTCCTATCCCAGAGCTATGTTCTCTAGACTCAGTGAGTCACAGTGACTGATATCTGGAATAAATTTACTTTGTGATATGATTATACATGATCTGGATCGGGGGAGTGGAATGTTGGGGTTCCCCATAAACAAGTCTTATATTCTTATAACTGGAATGATGTCCAAAAAGTATAATTCTTTAATAATAAAGATTTTTATTTAATAATAATAATGACACTTTTTAAAGACAACACAGAATTGGTAGTGAATTGGTGCAATCAAAAGTAAAATTACATCTTGATCACTAGGAGAAAATGTCCCTGCTTAAACTTGCTAGTCCATTGATCTGTAAAAGTGGTCTTGATACAGTTGCACCTGTATGTGCAGTTTTTGAAAATGCCATCTGAAAATACAATTTAACACAATCCCCCCCAAACAATAAACCCTTAAAGAAACAATACTAGAAACAACTCTGGTAGGAAAAGAAAATCAAACAAAAAGCACAGATTTTTAATAGGGAACTGAATACACATCTATGAGCAGAATACTATGAGATGAAATCTGATATCTCTAAAGAATGAAGCAGAAGCTTAGTATTTGCTTCAGTGAGCCAAAAAAAATCAAAAAACATGTGAGTGCATGTATATAGTTAGTGTAACCCAGAATGTTTCATGAACCATAACACAAGCTTTAGGCTTAGGCGTTACAAGCATAGCATTTGTGCAAATGCAATTTATTTTCATCTTGAGAACAAGGGATATATACATATCTATCATCTCTGGCTATCTATCAATCTATTTATCTGTCTGTCTGTTTGTCTGTCTCTCTTTATATACCATGACTATGTGTCACTGGATTTGTAGTGCAAAGATCTGGGTTTGGATCCTGGATCTAACATTTACCTTTGACCATGGGAAATTATTTCAACTTTTTGGGTATGGTTTCTTTGTCTATAAAATTAGAAGACAGGACTAACTGAAGCCCCAGAGGCATCTAGGTGAAATAGTAGAGCACTTCGCTTGAAATCACGAAGACTCAAAATTTGGAAAGGCTAAAAGTTGGACTCACGTATATATTAGTTTTGTGGTCCTAGTTAAGTCAATTAACCTTTATTTGTCTGTCTCAGTTTCCACAACCATAAAATGTTGATAATAATAGCAAATAACTCCCAAGATTGTCTTGAGGATCTACTTGAGGATTTACTACAAATAGTAAAGTGTAAGCTTAGTCATAGTGCTTAGCACATAGTAGGTACTTAATTAATTTTCCCTTCCAGTTACAATCCTATGAATTATAAAGCAGTAGTGTCCAGTAGGTTATCCAGTAGTTTTTACTGTTAAAAACTGATGAATACAAGTGAGCCATTTAGTTTTTTAAAATGCTTGAAAAATAATGAAAATTGGAACTTCAAAGACACTAGTGCTCTAGAGAGACGATTTTCCCTGTGTGCCCCTTCAGCCCTGGCTGCTCTCCAGGGTACTGACCCCACATTGCTTTGACGTGGATGAGGGGAGTGGAGGAGTGGAGGGAGAACATCTCTATTTTGAATGTTCCAGCAATGTCACAAAATCAGCATTCAATAGAATGAAATCTCCTGTAGCAGAGATTTTATATTTTCTTTTATTTATTCTTATAAAATATTATAAATATTTTATATTATTATATTATAGATAAAATAAAAATATTTTATATTTTCCACACCCACCCTTATATATAGATAGAAAGGTTATGATAATGTTGGATGAATAAAATTCAATGTCCAACATCAACTTGATTTTTCCCCCAAAAAACTGTTCTTCCATTTGATTTCATCATGTCTATTCATGGCACCATCATTTCTGGCTGTTTCAGACTTGATGTTATATTTGATTTTTCTCTCTCCTTCACTTCCTGTCTTATTGATTTCTCTTCTGTGATAGCTACTGCATCGGTCAACCAACCAACTAGTCAACAAGTAACAACAATAATGTAATTACTGCAGATAGGTGTGCTGGACTTGGAATCAGAAAGATCCAAGTTGACATCTGGCTTTAGGGTATTACTAGCTATGTACTTTGAGCAGGTTATTTAATCTGTCTGCCTCTGTTTTCTCCTCTGTAAAAAGGAGTTAATAGTAGCATCTACCTTTAGTGTTATCCAGAAGATCAGACAGGATGACATTTGTAAAGCTAAAACTTAAAGAGTTATGCAAATGGTAGCTATTATTTTTGTTGCGGTTATTATTAGGCACCTGTGATATAAAGTCAAAAACATCTAAATAGTCCCTGCCTTCAAGGAGCTTACAATCCATAGGGGACACAAAATGTACATGCAAAGTATCCCCAAAGTCTTAGTTCATTCAGTTTTAAGCCACTAAAGCTATTATTCTTTTTGTTTAACCTTTGTTCTCAAAGAGGAATATGATATCAGGGATATAATGCCATGATATGCGAGTGAATTGGATTTAAGTGAGGGAGAGCTGTGCAAGGGTACCAGACTCACTTAAAGTTTAAAACTGAAGACTTTTGAGATACTCTCTATATAAGCAAATGCTGGTATCTCTTTAAGAGATTCTGAGATTAAAAGGGCTGGCAATCAATCCTGGGAGTCTCATCTCAAAGCAGTCACTATCTCTGTTCCAAATCTAAGGTAAAATTCCAGGGAAATATCTAAAATAAATTTTATATATTACCTGTGTTGAAAGTTTTCCCATATTATAGTAAGTAAAAATGTCCCTTTCCCTTAAAAGTACCCAATGTACAATAGATTCATCAAATGTGATACAGCCTTCATTTCCTCTACTATGGAAATGGCATAAAATGCAGAGGACTGCTAGGGTGACATAAATAAATGCAAGAAGCAGACATCATTCAAATAGCCCATTTTGTTTACTAGATTCCCTAAAGATATTTAATATTCAACTAAAATTCCCCATTCACCTTAGGCCTTCCCTCCTAAGCAACTATTGGAAGGGTGACAAAGACCAACCTGCTCTGTGGTGACATTGCTTTTTAATTCTCCCAGTATAAGGTGATTCTGTTAGAAGTCCTTTTCTCCTTTTTTGAGAAGCATACTATTATTGTAAATAACAAATTGTTTCTGTACTGGCCAGAAATTCTGAAGGTCTTCCTCTCCCAGACTGATTCTCTTATGAAGGCAGACTAAGCTACCTTTTGCCTCAATTCTTACTGAGATTTTAATTACTGAATGGCTATTGCCTCAGACAAACTAAGACCTGGAAAAGACTTTAGCTTAAAAAGGCCAATATTTCCCATATCAGTTGGGGTCATCTCTATTTATCCTCATCTATATCTTGCAACTGAATTCTGATGGCTTTGGAAGAGAGTGAGGTTGATGACTTTGCATAGTCCTGCCTCACTTAAGTACAACTCATTCGCAAGTCAAGACATTAGCCTCCTGAAGAATGTACAAAAAACAACAACAAATAAGAAGCATACTATTAAAAAAAAACCTTCTGAGGCAGCTAGATGGCTCAATGGATAGAGCACCAGCCCTGAAGTCAGGAAGACCTGAGTTCAAATTTGACTCAGACCTTAACACTTCCTACCTGTGTGACCCTGGGTAAGTCACTTAACCCCAATTGCCTCAGCAAAAAAAAAAAAAAAAAAAAAAAAAAAAAAAAAAAAAAAAAAAAAATCTTTTGAAGATTAGCTTAACTTTTGAACTCAGGATTCTAGGGACTTTTAAACTTTGTGGAATATCCCTAAGGCTACAAAAATCCATTCTTAGGATTCATAGTCTCTGACCTGGGCTCAGAAAAGAAAACAAAGTCAAAGAAAAGTAGACAGGACTATGAGGTTCAGGAGCTCATCTCTCAAGCAGCACATACAGTTATCTCTTCTACATTGTGGTAGGTAGGAGCATGGTACCTCCACGATCTGGAAAATCTGTGTAAAATATTTTTGGTCCTCCTACTCCAGAGAAGTTCTGAATTTTTTTCTTTTTCTTTTGTGAGATGTTTATAGTAACTTGTAAAATTGTGGGTATATTTATAGTATTAAAATAAAATATGTTGATTTTATATAGTGTCATATAATATTTTATGTATTTTTGAGTTTTGAAACTATTTCCTGTGTCATCTTCATATGTTGTATGTGGCTTCTGCAAAACTCCCTCCCAAAATTCACATTTAATTTCTTATGTTGGCCCTTGACATATTGAATCTATGATGGGGAAAGTTGTGATGTAGAAGGGATAACTGTAAACACATCTACCACTGCTATATTCTTCTGCTAATCCTTTTGGGGAGAAGGGGAAAGGGAAAGGAAAAGGGGCAGGGGGAAAGAGAGAAATTCTTTCTTGGCTTCTTGCTTCACTAAGGTCTGAAAGTCCAAGAGAAAGAAAAATATCCAGAAGTCAATCACAATTCAATCTTATGCGTCACAAGGAAGATTCCTCTGAAGAGTCTGTCCATTGAGTTCTACCAATTATCAAGGGGTAGCTCTAGTCATTATGGACTAATAAAAAGAGCTTTTTGTTTCTTCTAGCTCCGTGGGAGATGGCCTATTCCAACAAAAGCTCATGCCCTGTAATTTTATCACATCGATTTTGTAACTCCACAAATTGATCAAAGGTTCTCCTGACCAACTTCCATTACACAAAATATATACACAGTAAATATGTGGTAATTTCAGAATGGGGGAGTTCCAGTAACTTTGGGAGTTGAGGAAATGGCTCATTTAGAAAGCAATATGTAGGCTGAGTCTTAAAGGAAGAGAGGATCCTAAGAGTTCATTGAAGTAAGGAAGGAATGCATTTTGGGAGGAAGTTCAATAGGCTAGTCTAGCTGGAGCATAGAGTGTGTGAAAGGGGTGAATGAATAATAAGCCTAGAAAAGTAGGCTGGAATCTAGGCTTAAATGTCAAATAGAGATATTTGTATTTGATCCTAGAACAAGAGGAAGCTATTGAAGTTTTCTGAGAAGAGGAGTGACATGGTAAGTAAGATCTTTGCTTTAGGAATATCACTTTCAAAAATAATTATGAAAAACTTGAGAATGCAGATCAATGCAATGACCATCCGTAATTCTAGACAACTAAAGCTAAAGCATGCTACATACATCCTGACAGAGATCGTGAGCTTAAGAAGCAGAACGAGACATGCATTGGTGGACATGACTAATAACAGAATGTGATTTGCTTAACTATATATATTTGCTTAGAGGATTTTCTTTTTATTGTTGGTGTTAAATTGGGAGCAGAGGTAGTGGAAGAGAGCAAAAAATATGTGGTAATTGATAAACACAGTAAAATAAAAAAGTAATATGTTGACAGCTATATGGAATATATACAGAAGAGAATTGAAGCTGTATAGCTAATTAAAAGGCTATTTTTAATAGTTCAGGTAAGATGTGGTGAAGACCTAAATGAGAGAAACTGCTAAATGAATGAAAGGAAGGAAATAAATAGAAGGGATGTAATGGAGATGAGATGAGACGAAGCAACTACTTAGAAATATGAATTAAGGAAGAGTCAGGAGTTAAGTATGGTGCCAATTAGTGGTCAGAGGACTAGAAAAATGTTAGCTAAGGCTTTGGATATAAATAGGGAAATGCGGAACATGTGGAGTTTGAGATGCCCTTGGACTATTCAGTTGGAAATGTCCAGTAGGCAAAAGATAATGTAAGACTGGAGGTAAGGAGAGAGTTTAGAACTGGATATAAAGATCTGGAAATCATCTGCATGGAGTTGTTCATGAAACCCATAGAAATTGATGAGATCACTAAGAGAATGTCACTAGTCTCCATACCTTTGCCCGAGCTAATTCTCATGCCAAAGAATGTAAGTAGAGACTGTTAGTTTTTGTTTTGTCTTCCCAGTACCCTGAACAAAGCAGGCATTTTATAAATGTTTGTAAATGGACTGATCAAATATTTTTGTGTTGTGTATGTATCCAGACCCATCAACAACTGCTTATTGGACATTTCCAACTAATGAGTCCAAAGGCATCTCAGACTCCATACATTCAAAACAGGACTCTCCAGCTTTTCTCACAACAAAACCAAATGCTATCCTTCTTCCTCATTTCTCCTATTTATATCAATGGGGAACTTTGAATCCCAGAAAGGCAAGAAATCTTGGTCTTATTTAAACTTTGTATCTTCCTTAGCATCTAGCACTGTATTCTGAATACATGTCTGTAGAATTGGATTTGGCATTCTTTTGCAATTTTAGCTTTTCTTTCAGCTTTTCTGAGAATTAAAATTGTTAGCAGAGTTTGGAAAATAAATGATTTATTCACAATTAAAGTGTTAAACATTTTTTCCTAAGAAAAAGTTTCTAGATTTAGGTATAAAAAATACTGAATAAAATGTGAAGTTTTAAATGTATTAGGAGTCTTCTTAAAGGGTATAGATAAATGGTTCACTAATTTTTTGGTCTCAGGACCCTTTTATACTCTTAAAATTTACAGAAGGAAGAGGAGGAGGAGGAGAAGGAGAAAAAGGAAAAGGAAGAGAAGAGAGAAGGAGGAGAAAAAGGAAGAAAAAAATAAAAAAGAAGAGGAGGAGGAGGAGAAGGAGAAAAAGAAGAAGAAGTAAAAGGAGGAGGAGGAAAAAGAGAAAAAGGAAGAGGAGGAGAAAAAGAGGGAGGAGAAAGAAGAAGGAATGGGTGGAGGAGGAGGAAAATGAGAAGGAGCAACTGCTTAAATAAATCATGATACCTTAATATAATGGTATACAATGATGAATTCAGACCAACAGGTATGAGATATACAAGAAAATCTGGAATGACTTTTATTATGAAATAATACAAAGGCTATTGCATACATTGTAAAATGAGGTTTCTCTGTGGTATTTTTTTTTTTTTTACTGAATTATTTTTCTTTGTCATGAGGGAGAGTTCATTTTGGAAGAAGTAAGGATGAGAAATGACTGTCACAATTAAGAACTATTAAGAACAATAGGCATCAGTGAAATGTATCTTAAAAATCCAACATGGATTATTTTAGAGATAACTTTCTCATAATCATTTCAATGGCTTGTCAAACTATGTTGTATGGAAACTATGTTGTAGGTACAGGGTACCTAGCCACTCAATCCTGTCTAGGCTGGATGCTAAATAAATATAACAAAGTTTCTAGCCCAAAGTAGATTTGGGTTAACTCTACTTCCAGGTCTGGAGGCCTCACAATGTCTCCCAGAATTTATTTTCTGCTCCAATTTTCAAGTGAGAGATCTATGGGCTATATCTTCTTCCCTGAGTTAAGGGAACTCCTGCTCTGAGTACATCCTAACCTCTACTAAATCCTCTGGGGGATTTGTTAGCTTTTCTCTCTGGCTTTTAGGCCATACTACAAGGGCTTTAAATATGTTTCATTCATTGTTCTCCTGGAAATGTCTATAATAATCAGGCCCCTGGAAGTTCTCCTTTTACTTCTGAGATAGCCAGTTCATCTGAAACACCAAGAGGCTATTTCTACTATTCAGGATTCAGGGTATAGAATCATAGATAGTGTTTGGTCTTGGAATCAAAAAGGTGTGGATTTGAATCCTACTCTTGATCTTTACCCAGTTGTGGGACTAGGACTAAATTATTTAATCTCCCTGAGCCTCAGTTTATTCACCTGTAAGGTGGGAATAACAATGATATGGTACCTACATTACAGGTTTGTGGTCAGGTACAATGTAAGTAAAGCCTTATTTCAATGTCAATGACCTTTCAGGGAAACTAGGTTTTCTGTTGAAAGCTAGTTTCTATACTACACGATGAAATTATGATTTCAGAGGATCAATAAGTATGTACATTGCTTACCTCTTGACAAAGAGGGAATGGACTCAAGATGCAGAATGAAATATACATTTTTGGAAACATCCAATTCAAGAATTTGTTTAGCTTCACTATGAATATTTATTACAAGTGTTTTTTTTCCCTTTTCCCCTAAGTGTGGAGGGGATAGGAAGGAGATAAAATTTTAAAAGTTTTATTACAAAATAAAATAAAATAAAGATCCCATGGTCATCAAAGAGACTGAACATAAAAAGGGCAGCTAGGTGGCACAGTGGATAGAATGAATGCTAGCCTGGAGTCATGAAGTTCTGAATTCAAATTTGACCTCAGACATTACTAGCTGTGTGACACTGGGTAAGTCACTTAATCCTATTTGCCTCCATGTCCTCATCTGTAATGTGATCTGGAGAAGGAAATGGCAAACCAGTCCACTTATCTTTGCCAAAAAAAACCCAAATGGAGTCACAAACAGTCATATATAACTGAACTGAACAGTCCAGAGAAAAATAATAAAAATCACATGCATTTGTAGCATCTTTATGATTCACAAAGTACTTTTGCAGATATAACCCCTATTTGATCCATCACAAACTCTGAAAGGTAGGTAGGACAATGACCCATTGACCTCTATTTTTAGAGCTCAAGAATCCAAGGAAGTGACTTCCCTAAAATCAAGTGGGCAATTTGGGATGTAAACACAGATTCCCCTCTTTCTGGTTCATTATTCTACCCATGCCACTTCTCAATGTTTTCTGAACATCTCAGTGGTGCTTAAAAAAAATGAATGTAAAAAGCCTATCTGTTCCCCTTGGGGTCCTTTGATGACTCCTAGCAGCACTGGGGGTTTATCTGCCTCTTCCTGCTACTGGTCACAATCCCACCAATGCCACCCAGACAGCCAGAGGAATCAGCCAGCACTGGCCTTTGGAAGGTTTGCCACGCTTGCTTCCAAGCTATTGGATGCTTACTGCTGTTGATTCCAAATTATTGGTGTTGGCCAATTCTAGTCAGGCTCCTGTGGTGTCCTTGAAGCATTTCTTCTGTTAGCTTCATGTAGGATTGCTCTCCTTCCGTTTGCCAAGCTCTATTTGCTTTGGAATTCAGCCTGCAGCTATCTGCCTCTCAAGACTTGCCAGAAAAGATGAGGAATAATGAGGGGACCTCCTCTGTTTAGGCAATCTCACCAAATTCCAGGACTTTATGATTTAAATATCTTTTATAGGGGATGTTTAGGAAAAACTTTTTTGAAATGCTGGGTTTCTACACTCTAGATGAAGGAGGGATCATGTGAAGGAGACATTATTATTATTTAAAATCTGGAATGATATCATGAAAAGATCACCGACTCTGGAATTGGGGACCTTGAACTTGCATCTTGTCTCAGATACTTACTAGTTGTGTGATCCCGGGCAAATCACTTAATCTCCCTAGGCCTTAGTACCCTTTTTGTAAAATAAGAAGTTGGACTTTTAAACTTCTTCCCAATTTTAGATCTAGAGTCCCAAATATTTGAAGGGCTGTGATGGGGAAGAGAAGTTAGACTAGTTTGTTGGGTCCCAGAATGAGAAACAATGGTCAGAAGAGGTAAGTTTACTGTCAGAAAAGTCCTGGTTTAACTGGAGCTGTCCAACAGCATCCACTTCAAGAGGTGGTAGGAAAGGTTCCTCCTCTATGGAGGAGGCCTGTAGAGTATTTTATAGAGGAGCTGCCTTTTAAGTATAGGTTAGACTCAGTGGCCACTGAGCTCCTTTTTTTCAGCTCTGAAAATTCTGTGATTCTATCAATCTCACAAGGACACACTCAAGAGCAGCCGACCTAAGGAGCTAGCAGTAAACGAGGAAGAAAGGAAGATCAGGAGGTTAATATGAAGAGAAAGTCATAAAGATTTTTGGCAACTGATTATATGTGAGACAATAATATCTAGCATTCACATAATTCTTTAAAGTTGCAAAAAGTTGTAAATAGTTATCTCTTGATCTTTAAAAAAAAACCCTGTGAGATAGGTCTTATTCTTTTATCCCTGCTTTATGAAAGAGGAAACTGAGGCTGAAAGAGGCTAGTTGATTTGCTCAAAGTAGACATCTAAGAAGATGTTTAAGGCAGAATTTAAAACCAGATCTGCCTGCCTACAGATTCACTCACCTATCTGCCTAGTGAGAGTTTAAGTGGTTATATTTAACCACCAGTCACAATGTCTACGTGTAGCTTCTGTCTGTAGCTGTTTTCTGGTCCTTCCTTTCCTGTTCTACCTAGAATCACAGACTCAGAATTGGGAAGGACTTCAGAGCCCTTAATCCAGCCCATCTATGAAGAAAATTTCTATCTCAATGACTTTCAGGAAGAGGGAACTTACCGACGACCCATGAGACAGCTTGTTCCACAGCCATAATTTTTAGAAAGTTTTTTTTTCTGACATCTAATCTAAATTTGTTTAAATTCCCTGATATCAAACCTGAAGTTTATGTTGCACTCATTGTTCCCAGTCCTGCTCTAGAGTCAAGTTGTGTTATTGTTGTTCCTTCATTCTTGAAGAAGACTAATGACATCATGAAGGTGATGAATTGACTTGCATGAACTGGGTTTAAGGGAGGCAGATCTGTGCAAAGTTATCCATCTCACTCTCTCCTCCAGTCATAGGAATTCAGTAGCAAGTCAGAAGGCAAGATGACTATGGGTGGCCCAGGATGCAGTGGATGATCTTGGTCTTTTTAATTCAAGTTCTTTGTTTGAGGCAACACCCACTCGATGACAAAAGGCTGGGTAAGAATTGAGGCAAAAAGTGGCCTAATTTGCCATCACAAATACATCAATCTGGGAGGGGAAGACCCTCAAAGTTTCTGTCCAGAACAGAAAACAATAACTCATTCTAAGCCATCTAATTCTAAATGATGAGTTACAGAGTCAATTAGGATTAGTAAAACTGGTCTTACACAAGAGAGCCCTTCAAATATTTAAAGGCAGCTATCCTATTCCCTTCTAAGTTTTCCTTCTTCCAGGCTAAATATCCAAAGTTCCTTCAACTAATCCCTATGGATGGTCTCCAGCTTGTCAGTGTGTGTCCTTGTTAAAATATACAATACTTCAGATATGATTTGACTGGAACAGAGACCATCACTGCTCTAATCCTGAGTTTGTAAAGATTCTCAAGTTCATGAATGACATGCAGGTCATTTTCAGATGCATTGGCATCTGTACTTTCCCTGCCTAGAAGCAGCTAGGCAACATGATTGATTGAATACTGGATCTGGAATCAGGAAGATCTGAATGCAAATCCACTTAATTCCTGCCAGTCTCAGTTTCTTCAACTAAAAAAATGAGAATAATAATAGCATCCACTTCTCAGGGTTGTTGTGAGGATCAGATTATTTGCAAAGTACTGAACAGTGTCTGGACTAATTCATGGGCTCATGAGTACTTGCTATAGGTTGGTATGAAGGAATAAGACAACAAAAATAAGAGTGCCTCCTCTCAAAGAGCTTATACAAGCTGAACTAAAAGTCTTTGCTCAGTTTTGCACTAAGACTTTTGGAACACCCCGTTCCTGTGGGTAAATAGTAATACAAATATAGGTTATACAAAATAAACGCAAGGCAATTACAGAGGAAGCACATTATATAGGAAGAATCAGGAAAGGCAGAAAAATAAAAACTGATATTGAGCTGAGTTTTCAAAAAATATAGACTTTCTAGAATTTTCCCCAAAATTACATGTAAAAACAATTTTTAACATTGATATTTTAAAATTTTGCTGTCCTAAAATACTAATAGGTTGTTTTTGAAGTTGTGAACTGATCCAACTATTCTGGAAAGCAATTTGGAACTATGCCCATGGGGCTATAAAATCATGCATCTTTGATCCCAAAGTCTCACTACTGGGTCTGTATCCCAAAGGGATAATAAATAAGGGGAAAGGACCCATGTGTGCAAAAATGTTTATAATGGCTCCTTTTTGTAGTGGCAAGGAAGTAGAAATTGAATGGATGCCCATTAGTTGGAGAATGGTTGAATAAGTTATGGTACGTGAAGTTAATGGAATATTATTATTCTATAAAAAATGCTCATCAGGCTGATTTCAGAAAAGCCTGGAAAAAACCTACGTGAACTGAAGCTGAGGGAAATGAGCAGAAGTAGGAGAAAATTGTAGACAGCAACAACAGAATTATGTGATTATCAATTGTGATGAACTTGGCTCTTCTCAATAATGAGGAGATTCAAGGCAATTCCAAAAGACTTGGGATGGAAAATGCCATTTGCATCCAGAAAGAAAACTATGGAGATTAAATGTGGCTCAAAGCATAATATTTTCACTTTTTTCTTTGTTTTTTTTTTTTATCGCATGTTTTTTTTCTTCACTTTTGGTCTGATTTTTCTTGCACAACATGACAGATATGGAAATGTTTTAAAGGATTGCACATATTTAGCCTATATCAGATTGCTTGCTCTCATGGGGAGGGGAAGATGTAAGGGAGGGAGGGAGAAAAATTTAGAATATAAAGTTTTACAAAAATGATTGTTGAAAACTATCTTTACATGTATTTGGAAAAACAAAATACTATTAAATTTTGTTTTCCAAATACTCTTTCTCCCCCATTTCCCTCTTCCTTCCCTAAGATAGTAAGCAATTTGATATAGATTAGCAAGTTTCATTATGAGTCATTTGGATTTGTTTTGGATCATTGCATTGCTGAAAGTAGTCAAATCATTTTCAACTGATCATTGTACAACATTGTTTTTATATTACTCTGCTCTGAATGTGCATAATTTTAAGAAGCTAGAAAAGAGCCCTATTTTAGGTCATTCTTTTAGTTAGGAATCAATTCAGAATGTATACATTTTTTCCTTCCCATAAAATGAGAATATGAATTTTTAAGTTTGGAAGGTATATTAAGGATCATTTTATCCAAATCCCTCATTTTATGGATGAAGCAACTGAGGCTCAGAGAGGTGAATCAATTGACCCAAGGTCCTGAGGGAAAGAAAACAATAATATACATTAGTCATTGCTCATATTTATGTCTATATTAAGTCCTCATAATTTTGTGAAACTGAAGTAGAACAATTATTAAATTCAACTGAATTCAAGTAAAATTATTAAGTACCTTATTCATATAAGACATTAAATTACACTATCTCTATTTTTTGTTATTGTAATTTTTCATTAATATCTGACTGTGAACTTATGTTTGTGTTTTTTGATCAAGATACTGCCGTATCTTCTTCATCTCATTTTACAGATGAGAAAACTGAGGCAAGCAGGGTTCAGTTTCTTGCCCAGGATCACATAGCTAGTAATTGTCTGCTGAGAGATTTGAACTAAGGAAGATGAGTCTTTCTGACTCTAGGTCCCTCATTCTATTCTCTGTGTCACCATGAGAGGAAATTGATATTTGGAGAAATAGATCACAGATTTGGTATACGCAGGAAATAGTTGAATTACTAGGATTAAATCATATAGGTACTTCTGGAGAAAACTGAAGAAATCCTCTAGTTCAAATGAGCATTTTATAGATGAGAAAGATTATAGCTCAGATAAGTTAAATGTCTTGTCCAAGGACATACCAAGAAAGTGATAGGGATAGAATTAGAACCTTGGCCCTTATAAGTTTCAGAGAAGGTGCTAATCTACACTCACAGAGGACATTTTCTCCTCCCAAGAATTTCTTATATCAGTGAAATCACAAATCTACTCCCTATCCTTAGACTTCAAATCCCAGACAATTTGAAGGTATTCCAACTGGTTTAATAAGTAGCTTCAAAGCTGTTCTCTCCTACTAGGTACTCTCTCCTACAAAGGTCTCTTTTTGAAGAAAAAAAAAAATCAAACACCAAATAAAATGAGCATTTGCTTATAACAAGTGGAATGAGATACATGAGACTATGGAGCTCCATTTTATACATAGTTTCCTTTTCTTTTAAAGAACTTTATAAATTCAACAAGTAACTTTCAAAGCTGTTCTGTTTGTGTTTCCTTCTGGTCTACCTTCTGTTCTCTTCTGTTGGTTAAAAAAGGCTGTAACAACTGACCTTCTTTTTCTCTCTTGTCTTTTAACTAATTTTTGCCTTCTGTTCAAATATCACTGAAGTTACTGAAAAAATGACTGAATAACTAAAAATGAAGACAGTTTGTCACAGTGTCTTATATGTATTAGGTGCTTAATAACTGTTAGTTGAATTCAGTTGAACTTAATAGTTGTTCTACTTCAATCATTACAAATCAATATGTGACACAACAACCATGCCGTCTAAGTGACTATTACTTAGATAAATTGTTCTTACTCCTAACACTGAGTGTATAATTCTTTCTGATAGAATTCTGGGAATCTACTCTGGTACTAAGGCAATCAATGAGTAAATTCTGATATTTACTCATAAATCACTAAATTTGAAATCTTTCCTTATTAATAACATAGCCGGCATTTATATAGCTTTAAGGTTTGCAAAAAGCTTTACATTATTATCTCATTGCATCTGCCAAAAAACTCTGGGAGGTAGGTGCTATTATAACACCTTTTTTATAGATAAGGAAATTGAAGTTGAGAGATATCAATTGACTAGCCCTAAATCACACATCCAGGGAATGTCTGAGGTTGCATTTGAACATAGGTCTTCTTAACTCCAGGACTAGTGTTCTTCCTACTTCTATTATTTATTAAATAAACTGGAAAATCTTCTTCTCCATAAACTTTTGCTTAGAGTAGTATTTCCTCTTTGCATGTAAGTCTTACATTATTCCTTACAACTTCCTTATTCTGCTTTATCACCTCATTCACTTTATAGCTACTGAATTATACTGGATTTGCCTGAGATTGTACCTTGGTGACAGCAAACCTGGAATTTAGAAAAATTCCTGCCTCCAGGCTGGGAATTATCTGATTTGGGGGTTTCATTGGATTTTTTTCCCCTGTTGGAGAGCTATTGGCTTGTCTGTCACTATATTCTTCTGGTTTCTTTTGAGTAGTTGAGAAAATTAGAATATGAACATTTATGTGGTTTGATAACTAGCTGCACTGTTCCCCTGCCTACTGAAATCGACTTCTATTCTGGTTTATTTTGTGCTATTTATTTTTCTCAATAGTATTTCATTTCCCCATATACATGTAAATATAGTTTTCATGATTCAGAGTTTATATTGCAAATTTTTTCTCTCTTCCTCCTTTTTCTTTCCCCTCTCCAAGACAACAAGCAATCTGATATAGGTCAAAAATATGAAATCCTTTTAAACATATTTCCATATTTGTCATGTTGTGCAAGAAAAAAAACAGACCAAAATGGGGGAAATCTTGAGAAAGAAAAAGTAAGCAAATAAATAAAAAGCTGAAAATATTATGTTTTGATCCACATTCAGTCTTCATACTTCTCTCTGAGGATGACATTTTGCATTCCAGTCTATTGGAATTGCCTTGGATCTCTGGTTTATTTTAAAAAGGAAAATAAACCCTCCAGGAATTTCTTTGGAATCTTAGGAAGAAATACCCAGTGTATAAAATATATAAGCAAGTATGTACATACAAAGACAGTACAGTCATTTTGGGGGACTCTATTGGTTTGGCTCTATCAATCACATTTCAAAGGAGAAATAATGAATAGCTATTATCATGGAGCAGTTACATGGTATTTCAGAGTTGAAAAAGACTTCACAGGCCATATATGTTAACTTATATATTGTTTCTCCCAATAGAATTTAAAGCACTTGAAGAAAAGAAAGTTTCATTGGTGCCTTTGTATGCCCAGCACCTAGGACAGAGTTGGGAGCAGCAGTTACTGTCTTTGTGCATTGTTTGCCTGACTTGGACCTAAACAGGAATCCTCTTTACAATATAATCAGCCAATAAATAGCCTTTTCCTGAAGACTTTTGGTGAAGTGAAACCCATTACCTTCCCTTCTACTTTTGGACAGCCCTAATTGTCAGGGTTCTGTGCTAGGCCCTTCAGAGAGAAATGTTAAACTTTTTTTTTTTTTTTTTTAATAATTATAACTTTTTATTGACAGAACCCATGCCTGGGTAATTTTTTACAACATTATCCCTTGCACTCACTTCTGTTCTGACTTTTCCCCTCCCTCCCTCCACCCCCTCCCCCAGACTTCATGCAGTCCTATACATGTTAAATATGTCACAATATATCCTAGATACAATATATGTGTGCAGAACCGAACAGTTCTCTTGTTGCACAGGAAGAATTGGATTCAGAAGGTAAAAATAACCCAGGAAGAAAAACAAAAATGTAAACAGTTTACATTCATTTCCCAGTGTTCTTTCTTTGGAAGCTGCTTCTGTCCATCATTGATCAATTGAAACTGAGTTAGATCTTCCCTTTGTCAAAGAAATCTACTTCCATCAGAATACATCCTCATACAGTATCGTTGTTGACGTATATTATGATCTCCTGGTTCTGCTCATTTCACTCAGCATCAGTTCGTGTAAGTCTCTCTAGGCCTCTCTGTATTCATCCTGCTGGTCATTTCTTACAGAACAATAATATTCCATAACATTCATATACCACAATTTACTCAACCATTCTCCAATTGATGGGCATCCATTCATTCATTTTCCAGTTTCTAGCCACTACAAACAGGGTTGCCACAAACATTCTTGCACATACAGGTCCCTTTCCCTTCTTTAGTACCTCTTTGGGGTATAACCCCAGTAGTAACACTGCTGGATCAAAGGGTATGCACAGTTTGATAACTTTTGGGGCATAATTCCAGATTGCTTTCCAGAATGGTTGGATTTGTTCACAACTCCACCAACAATGCATCAGTGTCCTGGTTTTCCGGCATTCCCTCTAACATTCATCATTATTTTTTCCTGTCATCTTAGCCAGTCTGACAGGTGTGTAGTGGTATCTCAGAGTTGTCTTAATTTGCATTTCTGTGATCAATAGTGATTTGGAACACTTTCATATGAGTGGAAATAGTTTCAATTTCATCCTCTGAAAATTGTCTGTTCATATCCTTTATCAATTGGAGAATGGCTTGATTTCTTATAAATTAGAGTCAATTCTCTATATATTTTGGAAATGAGGCCTTTATCAGAACCTTTAACTGTAAAAATGTTTTCCCAGTTTGTTGCTTCCCTTCTAATCTTGTTTGCATTATTTTTGTTTGTGCAAAGGCTTTTTAATTTGACATAATCAAAATTTTCTATTTTGTGATTAATAATGATCTCTAGTTCATCTTTGGTCACGAATTTCTTCCTCCTCCACAAGTCTGAGAGATAAACTATCCTATGTTCCTCTAATTTATTTATAATTTCGTTCTTTATACCTAAATCATGGACCCATTTTGATCTTATCTTGGTATAAGGTGTTAAGTGTGGGTCCAGAGACATGTTAAACTTGATAGAGTTTACAACCCATATATAAATGACATTAATAAATTGAGCAAAACCTAATATATCTGTAAAAAGACTAGATAATAATTTGCTACATTTGTCAAAAGTGAATAAATAAATGAATAGTTGTCATCAATCAATAAACATTTATTAAACACATCATTTGCATCAGCCAATGTGTTAAATGCTGGAGTGATAAATAGCAAAATAAGACAGGCCCTATTCTCAGGAAGATTACAATTTAATGGGAGAGATAGCACACATACAAGGTTTCAGCTGCAAATAAGATGGAAAAGTCTTATGATGCTTTGGGTACAGTAATAAAGCAGATGGTAATGCTTCTTTAATGTCATTGCCATTAATAAAATGTTATTGGTTTCTTATATTGAGCCCTTTAATGGTGTTGAGGTTTTTGATGGAAAGAACATTCTTTCTGGAAATATTTTGTAGCATATGGAACCCAAAAGGAATGATAAAAGAAATTGAATTAATTATTTCTTTGTTTTTATTTTTTTTTTAATTTGGCAAGGTTGCTGATTTATTTAATTATAGCTTTTTGTTTGTTTTTTTCTTAGGGACATTTGGTTCATTCTTGGGCAATTTACAGAACTATCCTGAGTGTTGACAGATTAAATGACTCATCCAAGGTAATGTAGTTGGTTTTGATCAGAAACAGAGTTTTCCCCATGTCTTCTTGACTTCAAGTTGACTCCCTATCCAAGGTCATTTTTCTAAAATACTTAGGACTTCCTGGATTTCTGCTTTTCAAAGAAGCATAATGAAGGGAAAAAAATAGAAATTAAAGCGGATTCTTCTTTTTTAAAATTTCATAATAAACTGAGACTAAACACTATCCCATATCCTTTGTAGTTACAAACTTTGTCTTTAGAAAACCTAGATGACTGGGCAGATTTAACCTGTTAAAGGTATGGCATAAAAAATGTGGTGTTGGGGGGGGGGAGTACTGTGAATTTGGTGTCTGAACATGTGGGATTAAGCTCCAAATTGTTTAATAGCTATGTACTGATGGTCAAGTTACTTAACCTTTGGATGAATATCAGTTTCCTAGTAGTGGATCACATGTGACTTGAATTCAAAAATTTCTGTGGTTTTGTTTTGTTTTGTTATTTTTTCATCCTTAGTGCAGAATATGGTTCTTTGCACATAGCAGGTGCTTAAGACATAATTGTCAAATTGAATCTGAAAATTTATACTCTCTGATTAAAGGAGATACATTTATATAGTGTCTTAAGATTCACAAAGCACTTTATAACTTTTTTTTTTTTAGTCCCTACATGAGATTCCATTGGTACGAGCCATCATGGGTGAAGAAACTCCCTCATTCTAAGCAGATAAGCAACTCTTCTGCAATTTATATAGTTAAGACTGTTGCCTGAGTCTCTAAGAAGTCAAGCATCTGATTTCAAAAAAGCCTGAAAAAACTTCCATGAACGGATGCTAAGCAAAGTGAGTAGAACCAAAAGAACATTATAGAACAACAATAAGACTATATGATGATCAACTGTGATGGACTTGGGTCTTTTCAATAATAAGGTGATTCAAGGCAATTCAAATAGACTTGTAATGTGATGGAAAGAGCCATCCACACCTACAGAGAGAACTATGAGGACTGAATGTGGATCAAAGCAAAGAATTTTCACCTTTTGTTGCTGCTGCGGTTGTTGTTTGTTTGCCTTTCTTTATTTTTTCCCCTTTTGATCTGATTTTTCTTGAATAGCATGATGAATATGTTAATATATTTAGAAGAACTGCACAATCTATATTGGTTTGCCTGCTGTCTAGGGGAGAGAGATGGGAGAGAGAAAAATTTGGAACACAAGCTTTTGCAAAGGTAAATTTTGAAAATTGTCTTTGCATGTATCTGGAAAAATTAAAAAAAAACATTTTATATATATATATATATATATATATATATATATATATATATATATATATATGTCTAACATCTGCCCTGGGATCACAAAACCCGCTGTATTTATATCCCGTTCTTTCTTACTTTGAAGAAGTCTCTCTCCACTATGCCATTGAGTTATTATAATCATTATGTTTGCAATTAAGTCAATGACTATTTCTATGCATGTAAGTCTTGCATTCTTAACTCTTTTTGTGTCATAGACCCCTTTTAGAGCAATCTGGTGAGGCTTAAGGATCCTCCTCAGTATTATGTTTTTAAATGCATAAAATTCAACAGATAGGATGCAAAGGAAGCAATTGACAATGAAATACAGTATTATTAAAATATGTAAATAAATTATATAGAGTATATTAAAAATAAAAAATCAAACAAAAAGTTCATAGAACTTGTTTAGATTAAGAACTGCTGACTTTATAAGAGCTATAAAAGCCCATTTTTCTTGCTGAAATTGTCAAAAGTCATAGTTTATTCATTGGCACCCACCTGGTCTGCTTTGCCATTCCCTGAACAAGGGACTCACTTCCTCCTGTACTTTTGTATAAATAATGCCCATTTCTGGAATGTTAGGATTCCTTTAGAACCCAGCTCAAATGCCATTCACTCCCTTTACTCCTTATCTTTTCAGCTAATATCCTCTATATCTTGGAATTACTTTGTACCATGTTTTATTTACTTTGTATTTAATTATCTATGTCCAGGTTATATTTCCCTAGTAAGAGAGAAACTCCGGAAGAGCATTAATAGTTTTGCTTTTGTTCGTTTATGGGTGCCTTTGTATCGCTAGTGCTTAACACACAGTAGGTACTTAATCAACGTTTATTGGCTGTCTGCCTAACATATCTTGAATTTAACTTTACAGAAACCTAATTTGTTTCCTTCTAGGTTTAAAAGTAGAAGCTCAATTTCTCAAATGGGTTGCTGTTTTGTGTGTGTGTGTGTGTGTGTGTGTGTGTGTGTGAGAGAGAGAGAGAGAGAGAGAGAGAGAGAGATTTATTGGTATTTATTTTGCAAAATGCAATGATAGCATAGTTACAATCTGGGGACAAGGGAAAAGGAACAAGTTTATATTTCTATAATGAATTAGGAAAAAATACAGCAAAATCCTTTCACACTTTTCTGGGGGCCTAGAGATCTTGTATTAATATGGACTTAATAAATTGGGATTTCTGCTTTAATAACTGAGAACAAGAAGTTTATGTTACCCTTTGGATAAAACAAAAGAATTACAAACAAAAGCAATTAATAAATAGTGTAAATAAGGTTATTTGTTTCTGCTTTCACAATAGAGAGCTAACAAGTAGTTTTTAAGGGAGACTAAGAGGAGATTTATATTTAAATAACAAATGTGCTAATTCCTTTCTCTTTATCTGTTAATGATCCGATAAGATTGTTAAAGAGATAGAACTAGGAATCCCTCTAACTCATGCAGATCAGAAAGGTTTCCCTGAATATAAGAAGGGTTTATTGAATATAAAAAGTATTTCCTTCAAATTTTTGGGGGGGCTCCACACTTCTCACTTCCTTCCTTCTCCAAGTAGACCAACATGGTTTTATTTTAGCAAGCAAATGTGCAAGAAAAAATTCTGATTTTTTTTTTTTTTTTTTTTTTTAACACTCAGGTATTTAGAGTACTTAGGAAGAAAACTTTGGAACTATTCAACTTCCTCAAAGCCAAATTAGAGGATTTCCCTGAGGAATGTATCTACCTTGGTCGCTTGTTATTTTTATGAATGATTTATGGAAGGCTAAGGAGTCTAGAGTCGAAAGTTAAACAAACAAAACTTGATGCCTTCTTAGACTATCAACAACATCAATAAACACTTATTAAATGTATTTGTGTGTGGCTTGCTGATTAGCACTATGCATTAAAAAAAAAAGGTAAATGATAATCTCTGCCCTCAAGGATCTTCCAACTTAAAGACTACATTAAGGGAAGCTGTATCTGGAAAATCAGGAGTAAAAATCCTGTAGTACTCTCAGGTGAGCTAAGTTTTTATAGTATTGTGTTTTATGATGTTTAGGTTTAAGAATGTCATTGATAAGTCAGACAGCATATTAGGGATGGGAAGAAGCCTGCATTGGTAAAGGACCTTTTAATGTCATTTGAGAACTGGCTTAAGGAACTGAGCATGTTTGATCTAGAAAAGAAAATGAACTGAGGGAGCAGACAGAGAAGGGCATGATAGTTGTTTTTAGTGAATTTGAAGCGCTGTCAGAAGAAAGAGTAAAGAGCAGAATTAGAACTAATGGGTAAAAATTTTTAAAAGGCCACTTTAGTCTTAAGGAAAAACTCCCCAATAGTTAGCACTTGCTTTCCCTTCCATAAAGGTCTTCAAGGAGATAATGGACCATCACTTGTCAGGTTCTGTGTTGAAGGAAAAGGATTTTTGTTTCATTATGTATAAAGTCAGTCAAAATCGAGCTCCAACTCTGAGATTCTGGAGCACTCTCAGAAGGAAACTAACACACTTTAAGAAAAAACCTTGAAAATATAGAAGGAAAAGTATGGTGAAAGATGAGGATGCTGTTGTTCATCAGTCTTTTTCTAATTGTGTTCAACTCCTCATGTTCCCATTTGGGCTTTTCTTGGCAAAGATACTGGAGTAGTTTGCTATTTTCTTTTTCAGATCATTATACAGATGAAGAAACTGAAACAAACAGTTTTAAGATTCTTGCCTTGGCTCATACAGTTATTAAATGTCTGAGGCTGGATTTGAACTCAGATTTTCCTGACTCTAGGATCATTACTCTTTCCCCAAATTGCTTGCAACAGTGGATGTTACTATCTGATTTATCATGTCCAAATACAATTTGCTATATTTTAGTTCTATTTTGCATAGGTTGAATACTATAATTGAATACTATAATACCTATATTATGTGCATATATTCACACCAGAAGAGTTATTATAGAAGTTTTAGTTTGCTAATCTATAAAATTAGGAGATCAGGGAGAACAATCTACACAATAGCACAGATGTAAACAAAAAACATGAAGGGCAATAATAGATCTCTAAATGTGTTATATTTTTGAGAACCAAAGATAAAACACACTCTTTCCTCTCAAAGAAAGCTGGAATACTTTGGTCGTAAAATATATACTGTTTGGTTTGTCATTAGAAGAGCTAGGATATAATCTAACCCCCAGCAAAAAATCCCAACAACTATGCCATAAAAGGACAATTAGTAGATAGAGCACTGGGCTTGGAATCAGAAAAGCTGATCTTTATGAGTTCAAATCTGCTGTCAGGTACTTACAGGTACTTTTCTTTGTGGTTCTGGGCAAATCATTTAACCCTATTTGACTCAATTCTTCATCTGTAACATGAGCTGGCAAACTGCTCCAGTATCTTTAGAGCATGAAGAGCCAGACAGAACTGTCATTAATACTTTAAAAAAATGAGGGAGTTGGATTGGATATATATGCTGCTCCTTGGAACAACAGGGTCCTCCCTAGCGTCAGTCAGGATATAGAATCATTCCAGAGGAGCAGCCAGTGCTAACCAAGAAGGTTAAATTAATCTGAGAAGACAGCTGTGTAATTGCTGTGTACCTATCCCAAGCCATGACATTGTAGACAATCAAAGGTGGCTTTCTGGAGAGCAACAGAGGAACATGACATTACCCTCTGTGTCACACAAAATTATCATGGAACCATAAGCTCTGAACTAGAAAAATAAGCTGAGCCTCAAAACCCAAAACAAAACAAATGAAAAACTGAAACCAGTCTGGGAACACAAAATTCAATTAAAATGAGAGATAGGATCCCTAGTGTCTCTGTTGTATTTTACTTCAGTCTAATGATGCTCTTGGGTATAAAAGGTTTTCTTGGTTCTGACATCAGTTGGTTTGGAAAAAGGCTGAACAAGTAAAACATTTTATTTTTTTTTTTAAGCAGGATTGCAACTTTTCCTCCCCTAAACAGTTTGTGAGGCTGATCAATGTATCTTCACAACAAGTCATTCATCGGACAGAAATTCCATTTTATAAACAAACTTTAAATGTGAAACTATACATACTATTTGCCTTGTGGGCTTTGTAGAATCTTTCCTCATTAGGAATTCACATTGAAGTAGCAACTTTAAGTGTGCCAAGAACACTGTGGAACTCCCTCAAGGTTTGGTAGGGACAATAAAAACCTGGGGAAATGGAAAAGAGAGACTATTGTGGAAAGAAGGGGAAAAAAGGCCACTGGCTTTAGAATTAAAGGCCTTTTGTTCAAATCCTGCTTCTAATCCTCGCTGTGTTTGGACAAATTAATTTTCTTCCCTGGCCCTTCAAATATAAGATAAAAGTTTTGGAATAGCTGTTTTCTAAGATCTTTTTTAGTTCTGGATTTAGGATTGCTAGTTCATGTGTATGTATGTGTGTGTGTGTGTTGTGGAGGCAGTGGAAAAACTTTTGACTTGGCTTCTAATAATGCAGAGAGCAACTCTTAAATTTACCTTTTTAGGATAGATTCCTGAGTGCCTTAAGACGTCAAGTGACTGGCTACAGTCACAGCATTGTGTCAGAGACAGAATTTGAGCTCAGGCCGTCCTCTAATACCTACACCGACCTTAGTTAAGTTACCCTGCATTTCATAAAGAGGAAAAAGAAAAGAAAAACTGAGCAGGAATTGGGACCATGCTGCTAGGAGAAAGTCTATATTCAAAGGAAGTTAAAGGGAGGACTATTTTATCAAGCTTAATGTATCTTTTTTTCTTCATGAGATGATTTTCTGCACTACTTTGGTTTATGAACTGCTTATCAACCTGAAGAGTGAAATGAAAGCTGGATTTTATGCCTGGGTCTATATGGCCAAGGAAGTCACTAAAACTTCTCTCCTCTAAGAGCGCAGGATCCCCAAGCATCCTTTTGCAGCCATAACCCTTGATTCTTCTGGTATAAACTAGTCAAATTCCAGATGACCTATTAGGTCATTTAACCTTGGTAAGACTTATTACTGGAAGTGAATTCATAATTCTGCACTCCGAAGTCCGGGCTGGGAAGATTCATAATTCATTTGGCCCTTCCGCACTCGATTTGTGACCACCATATTCCTATTGTCTAGACTGTTAGACTCCATGTGCAATTAAATCAAAAATCACTGCCGTGTCAACAGGTGGGCAGTCATTTTCTTAGGATCGATCTCAGCCACTTGGGAAGCCCTCTAAGGGCTTTTGGGAAGGCGTTTTCCCGTGCTTCTCTTGTGTGTGCAAAGAAACTGCCGAGGCGATCTGCATTGACGTTGCAGGCGCGGCAAGTGTTCCAATTAGGTGGGATGCTACGAGCTGCGATTGATGCTTGGAGGCAGGGGACATCAAAAGGGAAGATGGGAGTTCCACCCTCAGAGGGATCCTGCTCCTTTTTAAGCCGCCTTAGCCTTGGCGCTGGGAGGGTCGCCTTTTAGCACCGGGAGGGTCGCCTTTTAGCACCGGGAGGGTCGCCTTTTAGCACCGGGAGGGTCGCCTTTTAGCACCGGGAGGGTCGCCTTTTAGCACCGGGAGGGTCCCCTTTTAGCAAAGGCTCTGACTTGCAGAAGAGGGAGATTTTTCCGCAGCTGCAAGTTTGCCAAGGACCGTCTGCACAAAGGCAGCGAAGCCGGGGCGCACCTGTTCGCCTCTGGCCGCGTCCGCGCCGGGCCCCGGGGCGCGCAGCCCCCCGGGGTGCGGGGGCGGCCCCCGAGAGCGCCCTGCTCCGCAGTTACAGACCTTGCGGACACCGGATGTCCTCGGCGCTCAACCGGCCGGGGCCACGCGGCGCGCTGCCGCTTCCTCCGACAACTACCTCATTATTTCCCCTCTGGCTCTGAATCTGCAGCCCGTCCGTGTGCTGGGCTAGTGCGAGTGGGATGGCGCGCCCGCTCCTTAAGTAGAGGAAGGAACCCCGCGGCCTCCGGGAGAGCAGGGGTCCGGCCCCCCGGCCCGGGCTCCCCTCCCCCGGCGCTCCCTGGGACGCGCGGCCCGAGGAGGGGGAGGCGGCTCGGCGCGCCCGCTCGGGGCCATGTGCTCGGCCGGGCGTTCGGGCGGGGCCCCGCGGGGAGGCGGCCTCCTCATTGTCAGCGCCCCCCGCCCCCGCCCCCCGCGTTCCATCCTCCCCCTCCCTATCTGTGTCGCACACACGCGCGCGCGGCCCAGGAGCCCCGGCGGAGGCTGGGGAGGCCGGGGCGGCGGCGGCGGGGCGGGCGCGCGCAGGCGGCCGCGGGGGCGGGGCGAGGCCGCGGGGGCGGGGCGGGAGGGGAGGGGACGGGGCGGGGGCGGGGCGGGCGCGGGGGCGGGGGCGGGGCGGGCGCGGGGCCGGGGCCCGGGCCGGGGCGGAGCAGCGGCGGAGGGCGGAGGGGAGGAGGCCGAGGGAGGCGGCGGCGGCGGAGGCAGCTGCAGCAGCGGCGGCGGCGGAGGCAGCAGCGGCGGCGGAGGCGGCGCCCGCCCGCAGCCCAGCCCGGAGCGCGAGCACCCGCAGCGGCGGCGGCGGCAGCAGCAGCAGCCGCAGCAGCCGCAGCCTCAGCCCCGGCAGCCCCGACAGCATGGCCCGGCTCCCCTGCCCGCAGCTCGGAGCCTACTGCCGCGCCGCCACGGCCGCCAACCTCCTGCTGGGCCTCTTCCAGCTTCTGTGGCCCTGCTGCCGCCCGGGAGGGGCTCAGGGACAAGGTCAGTGGCGCCGGGGAGCGGGGGCCCGAGTCCGACCCCTCCATCCCCCCCTCCCCCCCGCCCCAGAAGCAGGGGGAGAAAGGGGAAGAGAAGTTAGCGGCGGGGGCGATGCGGGCGGGAGCCGCTGGCAGCGGGGGGCTAGGGGGCGGGCTTCCCCTCCCCGGCCCCCTCCCCGGCTTTGTGCATGCGGGGCGCCCCGCGTGCGTGCCCGCCTGCAGCCCCGCTTTGTGTGCGCGCCCGGGGCTCCGCTGCCCTAGCCTGCGCGTCTGCCCCCTCAGCCCCCGGTTCCCGAGGCATTGTCCCGGGGGCCAGAGCCCCTGCCGCCCCCTCCTCACCCGGCGCTCGGAGACGCTGAGCTGCAGACGGGCCGCCGCCGTCCCTCCCCGAGTCCGGAACAGCGGCGGCGCTCTTTGGGACCCAAGCTCCCCGAGAGAGAGAGAGACAGAGACAGAGAGAGAGAGGAGGAGAGGCAGAGAGAGGAGAGAGGAGAGGAGAGAGGAGAGAGGAGAGAGGAGAGAGAGAGGAGAGAGGGAGAGGAGAGAGGAGAGAGGAGAGAGGAGAGAGAGAGGAGAGAGAGAGGAGAGAGGAGAGGAGGAGAGAGGAGAGAGGAGAGGAGAGAGGAGAGAGAGGAGAGGAGAGAGAGAGAGAGAGAGGAGAGCGCGAGCCGCTGGTCCTCCCTGCCCTCCCCCGGGGACCCCTGGTTCCTGCTGCTTCCCCTCGGACTGAAAGGCCGGCTTCGGAGCTCTGCCGCCTTCTTTCCCTTGCAGCGGTTCTCGTTCTCGGAAAACTAAAGAGAAATCAGTTACAGACGGGCCAGGAAAGGACGGTGTTTATAAACTGTGGCTTATGCTTGTTTGCTCTGCGAGCTTCATGTTTTCTATTTTTTTTGTTGTTCCCACAGTCATTGAGCCCCTGCCCAACGTGGTGGAGCTGTGGCAGGCAGAGGAAGGGGAACTCCTGCTGCCCACTCAGGTGAGACAGGGACGGGGCGCGCGCGCGCGTGTGTCTGTGTGTGTCCGGGGCGGTCGAGGGGAGGGACCCGCCAGCCCCTTGGCGGCTCATCCAGCGCCCAGGCCCATTTGCAAAGCAAATAAGCGGCGCGGCCGGGCCCGGAACACCTGGCAGCGGCGCGGCCTTTCCCGGTCCCTCCCCCCGCGCGTGCTGGGACCCGTGAGTCACGCTCGCCTCAACTTGGGGAGAAGGGTGGGTGCGGGGGCCGGGCCGCAGCCGCACGGCCCCGGGCTCAATCAGGCCCGGATCAGCAAGACCAGAAAAGCGTAGAATCCCCGGAGAAGCCTCCCCTTTAAAAAGCACAGGAAACCAGCTTCCGCCTCTTATTGGCCAGTGATCTCCCCTCGCTGGACCAAATCCACAGTGAGGGAGTGGGGTGTGGAGGGATGGGTGAAGAAGGGCCACCCGTCTGGGAAATGCTGACTGCTCCTGTGGATATTAACGAGTAGCAGTATTAGTATTCATATCAGAAAATATTAATAAGTAGTAGTTCCCATTAGAATTTAGCAGCTTTAGGTTAAAGATACTTATTTTTAAAACATGCTAATACTCCTTGGATTCTTTCCAGTGCATTTTAGAATACACCCACCGAAGAACTTGAATTTCAGGTTTTTTTTTCCTATAGGATGATATAATAATGTATGCAAGGCAGAAAATAATTGCTCTAACGTTTTATAGCAATCTGTTGTAACGCACTGGGATTATTGCTACACGGCAGATAGGGTCTTGCAAAACTTTGATGATTGATTTAATGTGAAAAATCCCGAGAAAGGACTTGGTTTTTTGAACTCTATAGTATATCCTTTTGTTCTCATCTTTAAATTGAGGGCATTGAACTAGAGGGACTTTCAGTTTCTTCCCCCTTAAAGTGAAGCATACTCTTAACTTGTGTGTCCAAGTTTGTAATCAGCTTGGAGTGTCATTTTAAAGATAAAATGTTTTTGCTTCTCCTGTTTGAAGGACTGTGCTCTATTTGGCCATATTCTTCATTCATTCCTGTTTTTGAATACTAGGGAATTGAGAGAGAATTTTACACGGAAGAAAATACATCTTGAAATGTAAAAGCCATGAAGAGTCCTTGTAAAGTAGGCAAGACGGCGAGTCTGACATTAGTCTGACATTCATCTTTGCCAGTACAAACATGGACTTGCTGCCATTAAGGCGTAGAAGTGATTTCAGGGAATGTTTTTCTAGACACTCAGACTGCTGGCTTCTAATGAAAAAGACCATTCCTTTGGGAAGCCACCCCATTTAGAAAGAATAAGAGACTAGCTTCTGCCTCGAATTGGTTAGTGACATAGGCCAAACCAGACCCAGAAAGTGGTTAAATTATAGACTCTCTCCTGTCATGTGTGTCAGGGTTTGATGATTAAGTCACTAGTCTCAGAGGAGGAAATGTCAGACGTGGTGGTTGTAAAATAATTATTTTACTGGCAGGTAAAGGATGGGCCTCAATTCTTAATTTTTGGTTCAGTTTTGAGCACTATGACTGATTAAAAATAATTCTTAGCTAGAAAATTTCTCCACAGTAACGCTCTTTAAAAAAAAAAAAAACACCCTTAAGGTCTAAAAGATTCTGTACAGTCTTAGTTGTAATGAAAGTGAAATGAGTTATTCAAGTGGGATACCTTTACTTCCATGTATGTTCATGTGGTGATCTTGTAATGTTTTAGCTTTCATGTGCCTAGGAAAAAGAAGCCCCTGTCTGAGATAATCTCAGAAAGGGAAGTGTGTCACTTAATTCTTTTCACAATATTTTTTAAAATGACAGACATTGATTTTAGGACTTCTTCCAGTTGAATCTGGAGTAAATTAAAAAAAAAAATCACTTCTGGCTATCAGTCCATTGAAACTGCTAATTTAACTTCCACTGGCTGTTAATAACTGATTTTTCTTTTAATATGGGGAGGTTGGGGAGTAAGAATAATCTGTAAAGTGGATTTTTATTTTTTGCATAACTTCAACATGGGCCTTCTCATTGTGGGGGTGGTGGTGGTGAGAAAAATGGGAAGGGAGGAAGGAAGATAAACTAAAACTCAGTTTTAAAACAATTGTTAAAAAATTATTTTACATGTAATTGGGAAAATTGAAATGTTACAACAATTTTTAAAAAGTGGATTTTGAACCACAGGATTGAGAGCAGCTTAAAAGTATATTGAGAGCATCAGAAGAGATGACATTTAACTCAAAAAGAAAGGCAGTGCCCACAAATATTTGCTGATGCTTATTATTTACACTGCCTTTATTTTTCTACATGTGTGGGATTGGGTTTATTTCCCATCCTGTCCCTTAGCTCTTCCTTAAATATTCACACTCTTGAACAAGGATGTATAAGAAAGAACATTGCATTAGCAGACAGAATACTGGCTGCAGTCCCAGCTCCATCACTTCTTAGCCATGTTTCCTTGAGCTAGTTGGGATCAGACATAGGCTGAAAGGACCTTAAAGATTGTCCAAGTTCATTCTTTTTGAAACAGAGGCTGGATGAGGTTAAGGAATTTGTTTAGGATAAGTAGAGAGATGGGATTCAAACTAGCAACCTCTGGTTTTCAATCTAATGCCTTTTTCCTAAAAATACATATAATATATAAATGTATATATTAATATTAATATAATGCATATATTACATGTAAATAAGCATATATTTACAGTGTTTTAAATATTAAAAACCCCTCACCAAACTAACTTTTCTTACAGCAGCCCTGTAAAGTACATAGAAAACCATTCCCACTTCTGTCTTTCAAAGAAAGAAAGAGAGGTATATAGAGGTTGAGAGACTAGTTCTCTTAATTAGTAAGTGGTTAGGGCCCAAGACAACTTGAAGTTTCCTTATTTTGAGTCCTGGACATTCTCTAATAGACCACATTGTTTACACACTCTCATTGGTAAAATGGGGATGCTCTATATTGTATTTAACATATAGTTTAACCTATTTAACACATAATGGACTACCTGCCATCTAGGACAGGTGGTGGGAGGAAAGAGGGGGAAAATTGGAACAAAAGGTTTTGCAATTGTCAATGCTGAAAAATTACCCAGGCATATATCATGTAAATAAAAAGCCATAATAAGAAAAAAAAATAAAATGGGGATGCTCATACTTATACTCCTCATTAGTTGTGATTATCAGATGAAATAATGTAATAATAAAGAGCATATCAAGCCTGGCTAAAATGCCTGCTATTCTTTAGGATTGTACCACAAAATTTGATGACAGAGAGCAGAGAAACAAAGAGATACCAAAGGAAAAGAAATAGGGTATTTGGAGCATTGTAGGGCTGATGCTTTCTGGAGGATTTATAGAAAGATGACCACACATCTGTGTGGAGATTGGTGGAGGGGCTACTTTCGCTGATAAGAGAACAGATTTCATCTTATGATGGATTCTTAAAGCTAGCAATTAAATATAAGGAATAATAATTTAAGTCTTGATCTTTTACTGACTGGCAAGGGGATAGTGACTTTCTGTTTCTGACAAAGTTGCTAGATCAGTTCAGATAATTTAAGCACTGTAATATGTATTAGATGTTGTTGTTCAGTTCTTTCAGTTGTATGTGATTCTCTGTGACCCTGTTCGAGGTTTCCTTGGCAAAGATACTAGAGCGGT
Organism: Sarcophilus harrisii; assembly: GCF_902635505.1. Lineage (NCBI taxonomy): Eukaryota > Metazoa > Chordata > Mammalia > Dasyuromorphia > Dasyuridae > Sarcophilus > Sarcophilus harrisii. Next base: position 78,814,767 of record NC_045431.1, read on the forward strand.
TTATTTCCTTCTCAGGTCATTTTACAGATGAGGAAACTGAGGCAGAAAGGGCTAAATGACTTGCTCAGGATCAAACAGCTAGGAAGGCTGGATTTGAACTTGGTATTCTTGACTCTAGACCCAGTGCTCTATCCATTGCATCACCTAAGTGTCCTTGTATTAGACAATTTAGGGTTCAATTCATGCTATGTCATATACCTTTTTATGGTGATCTAAAATACTTTGACAGGCAGGAATAGACCACTTCCTGTAGGGATGAATCAAGAATTTATCTCCAATTTTATTCTGTATGTATCTCATTTGATGTAGCTGTTTGCATGTTGTTTATCTACCTCCCATTAGACTGAACTCTTGAGAACAGGAACTGCCTTTTAATTTTAGTGCCTTAGTGCCTGGCACACGGTTGACACTTGATGAATGCTGGTTGACTTGATTTGAAGATTAAAAGAAAGAGATGGCAGGAAGAGTGTCTGGAAAAGAACACTGGACTCAGACTAATGATCACCTTTGGAATCCAACCTCACAGAGATTTTGGTGTCCAGATCTATAGGAGTTTCGATGAGAAGAACTTTGGAGGTCCTTTTCGACTCTGAGGGTTATCATTCTTCTTTTGGGTTTATTAGAGTCTTTTCCATCATTTAGAAATTATTTTCATAATTTTCATAAAATTTCTTTAAGAAATGTCATACTTATCTTTGCAATTTGGAATTTTTATAAATGACTTTGAATCAGGAAGAGGTTCAGTGTTAGCTGTAGACACTTATTAGTTGTATGACCCTATTCAAGTCACTTCACCACTTGTTTGCCTCACCTCCAAAAAAGGGATAATAATAGCATCTACTTCTCAGGATTGTTAAGTGGTTAAAACAAGATAAAATTCATAAAACACTTTACAAAACATAAATGACTAGTTATGTTGTTCTTATTGTAATAAAGGGGTCAGCCATTCCTGTTCCATGTGGAGATTCAGGCCCACTTTATTCAGTAGTGATGGTCTTAGAATATTCTATTTCACTCAGGTCAGCAAATGTTAATTCACTAAGAGTCCCTCATCTTTAGGGACTAGTCCACACAAGTTGGACCCCTTGGCTTGGGCACTGTGGGCTTAAGAAAAATCATGCAAATTTTCCCAACACTTCATTATTTTTCATTTTAATTGTAGCTGGGTTTTTTTGTTTTTTGAAAATCGTGTAGTTCCCAATATGTTCTTGTTATACTCTTCTTTAGTTGAATCCTTTTTTTTACACAACAACAATAGCAAACAGTTGCACAACTGAAGTACACAGCAGCCAAGTCTAATGTTTGCTTCCACTCCTGTGGTTCACCACTTTCCTAACAAAAAAGAGATAGTTGAACCATCTGCTCTTTGTTCTGCTGAATGAGGATTATTTGTTGCAACTGATCTGAGTGTTAATTAAGCATTGCTTTTTGGCTTTGTGGGAGAATTGGCACTGGGTATGGAGATGAAGGATCCTGGTTCAGATTTGGCTCTCTACTCATTACCACTTGCGTGAAATTGGAAGTTATTTCACCTCTGTAAAATGAGTGGGGTTGGACCCCTTCCAGCTTTAAATCTGTGACCTAATGCGTCCCCCTATTTTCCTATCACTACACTTGCCTAGAAGTCTATAGTCACTAAGCCTGGCATTAAAGGCCTTCCATAACTTGTTTAGTCATTTTCAGTTGTGACTCCTTTTGGGGTCTTCTTGGCAAAGATAACTGGAGTGGTTTACTATTTCCTTTTTCAGCTCTTTTTCCAAATGAGAAAATAGGCAGAGTTCTGGTCTTCCTCATCCCACTCCTGGCAGTCTATCTACTGTGTCCCCTAGCTGCTCTCCCCCCCAGACTTGTTACCTTTCACCACTCTTGTTTTTCACCTACATCATCTTCTCCCCAGCTAATCGGTTCCAGTCACTGTTTACCCATACAGGTCCTATTTCTCCTCATGTTTATTTGTATTGTTTTCCGTGTCTTGCCTTTCCAGTAGTCTCAGTGAAATCCTGCTCTTTCTTCAGACACCTATTTCATCTGCTCTCTCAGTCCTTGGTGATCACCCTGCCCTTCTAGCTCCTCCTATAGCAGCAGCATCCTCCCTTCTTACTATTCATGCAATAGTTATTAGGGGTTACCTGCTAAGTATTGCTCTTTATCTTTGTCCTATCTTTCCAATGCAATAATTTCTTCCTTTCGAATGAGGGCCGTGTCTTGCAGCTCTGCAGCCTTTGGGATGGTGCCCCATGTAGATGAGGTGGTTAGAAATTTTTGTTAATGATAAAGACACTCCAGCATCATTTTCCTCAAGCCCTGCTAGGAGCAAGTATACCTTTTCAGTTACTTTGTACTCTCATGCTTTTCTCTTCTAGGATGTTTTCAGGTGCATTCTAAAAGTGACAGTAGAGTCACTGTCCTGAAATTTTCCGCATACTTTTCTGGTTTTGTTATTTATACCTATTTTTAAGAAGGGTTCTCTTTGGTTCATTCAACCTGTTAATATAAAGACCATGACCCTGATGCAAGAGTGATTTCCAAATAGGGAGGGAGGGAGGGACCTTTTGTTCTCTTCCCAGACTGGCCCATCATATGTAGAGTAAGGAATGTTAACACACAGAAAAGACTTGTAGTAGAAAGCCTCTGGTTTTCGCTTTATTTTTCCTTCTAAACTAAAGAGTAGTAGGTATTTAATTCAGTAGTGACTAAAAAATGTTGAATCTCTCCACTTTTTTTTTTCAAATATACCTTATCTCAGATCTGATTCATGGTCTTTATTTTAAGGAAAACCATTTTCCCTTCCTTAGTTCATTATTGTTCTTTAAGAGGCTTTATTATATAACATTACTTTTCTAGCTGGAGAAAAAATTTTACAGGAGAGAATAAATTTGATAAACTCTAAGGGAATGTCTGAATTTTTTTTGTGTGTGTGTGTGTTGTAGTCTTGTTGGCTGCACTAGGATGTTATATTGAACATTCCAGTGTTTGGAAATCTCACTTATGCAATGATAACTCTTTGTCATTCTACTCAGTCTGTTCTGAACAAGAGTTACTAATCTGTGGATTTTTGCACGTTGACAGGGTGGCTAGTTCTGATGACAAAAAGCAGGGTTGGGGTTCTGGGCGTGCTCTTTTAAGGAGCTTGCTTCACTGTTGTCTTTCTCAGTTTTCTCATTTGTGAAATGAGGATTGTTGCATCTACCTTATGGTATTTTTGTGAGGAATGTTAAGGGCTGTTGAAAGAATTAAATAAGATAATATATGTAAAACAGTTCACAAACTTTGCGACACTTTGAGAAATTTAAAGCCATATAAATGTTGTTACTATTACTACTACTACTTCCTGATTTCTGGGCCAGTCCTTTATCTCCTATGCCATGTTGCCTCAATTAAGAGTGATTTAAGTCATACATGATTTTTTTTTTTCATTTTTTTTAAAAAGCTTTTTATTTTTAAAACATAATGCATGGATAACTTTTCAATTGTGACCCTTGCAAAACCTTGTATTCCAAATTTTCCCCTTTTCCTCCTACTCCCTTCCCTAGATGGCAAGTAATCCAATATATGTTAAACGTTAAAATATATTAAATCCAATACTTGCATACATATTTATACAATTATCTTGCACAAGAAAAATCAGATCAAAAAAGGAAAAAGAGAAAATAAAGTGTAAGCAAACAACAACAAAAAGAGTGAAAATGCTGTGTTGTGATCATACTCAGTTCCTACAGTTTCTTTTTAGGTGTAATGTAGATGGCTCTCTTCATTGCAAGGTCATTGGAATTAGACTGGATCATCTCCTTGTTGAAAAGTCATATATAATAAGTTGTATAGTAAACAGTGTAGGCATTTCCAGGATAGCAAACCCATTGAGAGTAGATAGGATTTGTCATCAAAAGATTGTGAGTATAATTTTGAGACTGCATTAATCATTAGGGGCTTAGATCTGAATGAGAAGCAGCAGGAGGGCAAATGGGGACACAAAGAAGGAGACCATTAGTAAACAGTTGGAGAGGTTGGGGACAGATTTGGAGGATCTCACGTTCCAAGGCTAAAGAGTTTGAAGTGGATTTCCTAGGTACTATGGATCCATTCATTCATGATTAATGAGTTCTGGGTCTGTAAGTGCTTAATAAATAGTTATTCAGTCGATCATTTAAGGATATTAATTTGCCAATGATGTGAAAAGTGGATTCGTGCTGGGAATAGGCATGAAATAATTTTAATTCCAAACTTGGATCTGGGCTATGACAGTGGGATGGAGAAGAAAGAACACATCTGGGACTCTTGAAGAGACTAGAGAGGGCTTGGTGATTATGTGTGAAGGAGGAAGGAGAAATGCAGGATGACTCCAGAGTTTAAGCTTGAAAAAGAATGATGCCATTTACAGTGAATAAATCACTGAGTGGGGAGCACTGTTGGAAGAGTAGTTAATTTGTAGGTGACAATGGCAGAGCCCAATGGAAATACCCTCCAGATAATTAGAAATCTTGTGCTGAAGTTTGGGTGAAGGCTTGTAAGTAAATAATAGGGAGTTATCTGCAGGGAGACAGTAGTTTGAAATAGTTGAGTATAGATGCTTTGGAAATAAATCTCATACTTATGGGGGAGCTAGGAAGGAGAGTTAGCGTAGCCTCTCACCAGCCAATTTAAGAAGCGGAAAGAGAAATAGGATGGTTTGGGGTCTCATTTGTCCAAGAAGGAGAAATTAACAAGACTAAGTAACCCGTGACCTGCTTAAGTGGGCACGGGGAAGCTGCTCAGTGCCGTGTGCCATCGCACTTGCTACTTAAGATGACAGTGGTGAGTTTACTATATTGAGTAATTTTCAGTTTAAAGCCCTTTTTTCTTTTTATATGGCTATTACGTTATTTGAGGTCAAAATTAAGTGATGAATTTCCAAGTGTGGTTTGGTCTGTGTTTACAAACGTCAACAGATATTTTTATAACTGGTGATTTAAAATTACAATGGGCGTGTATTTTTGGAGTTTTGGTGCAATAACCAAAAAACAAAAATCTGTTTTTACTCTAGTTTGGAGTTTTTATTTACTGTCAGGCACTAAGTTGGAAAATGAGTCTCGAGATGTAGGTAGGATGGATTGAGGACTCTTGGTGGTGATGGCATTCAAGCAAGCAAGGATTGTGGCTTGTGGGATTCTCTGTGCCAGTGAGTCATTGCTACAAGTGCGTCAGCCTGTTTGGGATTTAAAGAATTCTTTTTCATGTACGTGGATTCTTGTTTTCTTTTTTGAAACTTCTCCTTAAATGTATTTTCCTCTTTTTTTAATAGGCTGATTCTGAGGAGAACTTAGAAGAGCATTCTCATGAACAAAGGTAAGAAGAAAAAAAGAAACTCTTCTTGCTTAACTGGAAAGTGCCCTTGCCTGCTGGAGATGCTATCTGAAATATGACTAAGATTGATGAATAGACATGGTTATTTGAATGCAAACCCTTTTTTTTTTTTTAATACTAGACTTTCTGCTTATAACTATGCTGATCTGATAATTATTGCTATGTTTTTAAATGCTTGCAAAAAAGTTGTGAGAAATGTTCAATGATCTTTTTATGTCTCTAGTGAATTTTTTTTGTTTACATGTTGTTTATATGTATTTGTAAAAAAAAAATAACTTTGTTTAAGGGTAAAAAGACTTCATTTAGAAAAATGTTTTTGTACATAGGACCAGATGTAAAGATCTAGATATCTCGAATGTAATTTGTTTTAGGGAAAAGGGAATACCTATAATACTCATGTCCTTTTTTTTCTTGTAAGATAAGATACAGCATAGTATAATAAATAGAGTTCCAAGAAGATCTAGGTTCAAATTATGCTTCTGATACATGCTGACTGTGTGATTTTTGGAAGTCACTTAATCTTTGTGTTCTGGACTAAAGCTTCTTAAACTATGGGGTTGTAAAATTATGATTTACGATCAATAAATGTTTGATATGTGTCTGTTTTATATACCTATATTCTGGGGTCTTGGAAAAACTCAGGTAAAAGGGGTTCATAAAGGGGTAGAAAAATTTCAAAATCTGCAGTGATACAGGGAATTTCCTCATCTGGGAGTTCCCTTTATAAAGGAAATCACCTGTCCAGTCCTTATTCCTGTTTTATAAGAAGAGTCTTAAAATAATCATTAAGTTTTGAATGCTTTGTATAAATTCCTCAAGTAAAGTGTGATTTTATGTTCCTGGGAAGTTGTGTAAAGAAAGAAGTCTTGTAAGGTATGTTTCTCATTTTCAAGTATTTGAAAAATTGTCATGTGTCTTGTTCTGCTTGACTCCAGTAAGCAGAATTGGAACCGTTGAGTGAAAGTTATAGGGAATCAAATTTTTAGCTTTGATTGATGGAAAACCACTTTCTAACAGTTATTCAGAAGAGGAATGGGCAGCTCCTGGAGACAGAAAAGTTCTTAGTCACTTGAAGTGACCAGAGAAGCTAATTGAGTTCTTGTAAAGGATGTTAGAGAGGAAGGGCTGTAATTCAGGTGGAAATCTGTACTCTTTAAGAATCTGATTTTGTGATTTTTATGGAGTTATCTTTTCTAATTACACGATTTTCTGTGCATAACACTTTCCTCTTAGAATTCAATCTGAGATGTTTAGAATGCTGACTTTCCCCTCCATTTGCGTTTGTATAGGCACAATTTTTCCAGTTCCTTGAGATTTTAAAACCTAATAGAAAGGTGGATGATTATAATTTAATTTAAATCACACTTCAGATCTCTAAATTCCCAGGTTTTCCAAAAACGGTGAGTGTTGTATTTGGAAATTACTCCATGTGTAATTTTGCCTCCCCAAAGAGACGAATTTAGGCTTGGTGTCAGGAAAAAGTTAGAACTATAAAAATACAGTGAGCTGTTGAATCTATTTTAATCTATATCTATATATGTCCATGTTATTTACCCTGCCTAGAAGGGACTTTTATGTTTGGCCTTGTATCAGTGATGTCTGACACAGTAGGTGTTAAATAAATGCCTATTGATTGAATGCTTGGCTGGGTTGTTGTGAGGATCTGATCAGCTATGGGTTGATCTCAATAGCCTGTGGGGCCTCCATTATTTACTCTGAGATTGTAGTAACATTTGTGTTCCCCACTGCCAGGACACTAACATAAAAATTGGTTTCTGATGCTTGTTTTACCCTACCAGTTTGTATTCAGATTTTTCATAGGATGCACAGCTGCCTGAGCTGATAGAGGGAATATAGGTTTAACCCTTTAAGTTTTAAGAATGAGGAAGCTGAGGTCAGAGAGGAAGAGAATAGGTCCAGGAGGTTGTTACAGATCATAAAAAGCAGAGCTAGGATATTAGCCTGTACCTACCTTGTAGACTCCAAATTCAATGTTCTTATCATTGTGCTTCAATGACTTTGTCAGTTATAGTATTAATGTATTAATATTCAGATTTTCTCTGCATTGCATGAAGTATTCATGCATTTTGATGTTATTTACACAGACATAGTCTCTTTGTGTTTGCTTTCTTTGACCTGAGATTCTGGTCCCCAAGGAATTTACAGTATGGTAAGATGTCAAGGTATCAGGAGCACAAATAAATTACAATATAAAATGGAACATGAAGAATTCATTTTGGGGAGTTGTAGGAGGAGAATTTAGAGTGATTTCATCCCTATGGGAAACTCTCACTGAGGAAACTCCCTCTCCCAATGTGGATGAAAGCTGTGACTCGCCCAGGTTCACACACAGACTGTATATCAGAGGCAGGATTTGAACCCATAATTGATTCCAAAGCTAGCTCTCTTTTGTTACTTTGAAATCTATGAAGAGTTACAAAATGCTGTGTTCTTGGAAGTTTGGGGAAGTTGTCATCAATGTGGGCAGGATGGAAAGTGTTTCAAGGGAGGTTTTATGGAGGATATGGCATTTGAGTTCGGCTTTGAAGAAGCCAGCATCTCCGGTCCTAGGGATCCAGCCACGTGAAGGCACATAGGTTTGAATACCTTTCTAGGTCTAGAGAATATGGACAGGTATCAGGGCCTTAAACTGGCAGTTAAGGTGTACAGGTGGCATTTCCTATTGAAGGCAGAGAAATGTCAAGCTGTTTTAGTGCCATTGAAGAATAATAAGGATAACAGGCATTTCTATAGTATTTTATAGCTCACAAAGTGCTTTAATTTGAAGAATTAAAAATTGTGGTGTTATATGAATTGAACTAGAAGATCTAGGCCCCTTCCAGCACTAAAATTCTTTGGTGTTTTTGGACCCTTCTGTCAAAATGTATTTTGTTTTCTAAAGACTGAGGGCATGATATGAATGGTCGATTAGTATTGTTGGTACTTGGGTTCCACTGTTGATTTCTGAATTCTCTATTTTTGTGATTCCTGTAGCTGTTGTAATGAGCTGAGTTTTTTTATATTCATGTTCAGTCTCTCATGAAGTTCTGATGCTGTGGATCCTTCACTTTCCAGGGCACAATTTAGATTCCTTTGGTCTCAGTAGTGATGAAATTCATGTTCCAATTTTTTTTTTCTTTTAGTTGTATTTGTATGGTTAATGACAAAGCATTTTGTGCTTGTTTTTTAAGCTTACGGTATTTGGCTTTCAAAAACTTCCAGACTTTCTGTCCCTTAGCATGCTTTTTGTTCTGCTAGGCGCATTCTGATGCTAGTGTTGGAGATAGGAGGACTAAGGAATGGATGGGGCTGATGATGGATTGATTAAAAGCTGACTGTGATTCTGTTTTTTGGAATCTTCTTTTCCTCCTGTACGTTAGTATTTCCTTTTGAGGGCTTGAAAAAGGAACTTGGCCATTCTAGAACTCCTGACAAAAGAGGATGCCTTTAAAAAAATGGATTTCATTATAAAAATATGACAAAAAAGATGTCATCAGGAAAAAGACTTTTTCTATAGCTTTATGGCTTTACAGGCCACTCTGAAAAGCCAATCCTGCTTCTTTCTAGATAGCACTTGGCTGACATACTAGAGCAGTATCTAGAAACACAATTGTCAAGATCAGTCTGGAACCAAGTTTTGACCTTAGAACTACCTGACTCTTTCTATGATCATGTATAGGGAATGGCCAATAATAACAATGAGGAAGAAAAATTGTATTTATCTGGTAAGAACTACCAGTCTTCCATATTGGAGTTAAAACTCCTTTTCTAGGTGCTCTTCTGTCAACTCCTTCCTAGACTCAAGGACCCACTAATCTTTGAGGTAGGGAGTATAGATGTGAGGAATTAGGTTATTTTCCTTTGTTATTGTGTGTGTGCGCGCGCGCACACACGTGTTGTTGGCCCAGTGAACACACCATTTTGGTCTTCTTACCTAACTGTGCCCTTAGATCTTTGCCATGGAATAGTGAAGATTAATTTCTTCAGCTCCTGCACCTTCTGTTTTCATCTTCACAGCTGTTAAATATTTATATGGAATATCTCCAAGCAGTCTCTCTAGGGAATTATTTAGCCTCATTGACATCATGTTCTAAATGTAAGTTCATTGAGGGGAGGAACAGTTTCTCTTTGTCTCTGTCCCTCTCTGTCCCTCTCTGTCTCTTTCTGTCTGTTTCTCTTTCTCTTTTTCTCCGAGTCTCTTCCTATTTTTCACTCTTTTCCTCTCTCTTCCTGTCCTTGTTTCCATGTAGTAGGCACTTTATAAATGTTTATTTGAATATAATGTGTTTGTAGTTGGAGACCGCCCAAAAAATCTCTGTCTTCTTATCATTGTCATATATCTTTTGGTTATTTTCAAATGTTGATATTAACCTACTTCTTTGCTGGGCAGGAATGGGGGCTGTAGTCATGAAAACAGATGAAAGATAGCTTCAATTTTTTTGTAGATAGTTTCTTGCTGGTAAGGAAGTGTGTCCAATTGTTTTGTGTAAACTTTGTGTTAGCTTGTTGGCGATGTGTGAAATTAATTAAAGCATTGGCAAAATAACAATACTGTGACATTTTCTTATTTCAGATTTTTTTTAGGGAAATTATTGTAGATGAGTTGTAGACATCCATTAGTGTTGATGAGAAGTATTCAGAAAGTTGCCTTTATTTTATCAATAGGATGTATGGGTAATGAATTTCAGTGCTTGGCCCAGCTGTTATTAAAAGGCATCCAAACCCCTAGAGATGTGAAATAACCAATTTCTTATACCTTATTTTATTGGTTTTTTCTTGGCGTATTTATTGGCCATTTCAGATGTCATTTTTATTGACAAATAGAGAATTCATGTCAGATTTTCTACTTATGAAAAAAAAGAACCCCCAAAAACCCATCCCCAAAGATCTAAAAAAAATCCAGCAAATCCCAAGTTAGATTTGGATGACATTTTCAGAAATGTCAGAAAGTGTTAGAAAAAAAGAGAAAAACCATGTTGGATGCTCCTTGAAGACTGGGTAGCCTGTTTGTTGTAAGTGCTCAATAAATGTTTGAATGAGTTCAGAAATGGCAACATATCCAAAAATGACCAGAAATCTTGGAATAAATCCTCTGTGAAGTTGTACTTTTTGATATTGAAAAATATCTAAGAGTAGTTTTTGGAAATAGATGGGGGGGGGGGTCTTACTTCCCCATTGTTCTTTAGCAATATAAGAGCGAAGACTCTACCAGTTGTGGCATTTTCCATGTCTGTACATGAAGGCGATTTATACCTCTTAACCAGTGTTAGCAAAAAAATAATTGGAGAAATTGAATGTTTGTATTCTAGCTTTTTATTTAGTGGCCATATGACTTTGGACAATTCCACTCCACTCCTACTTCATCTTTTAACTTTTTTCCTTTTCTTTCTTTTTCATTTCCCTCCAGATGAAAACATTCCTAAGAACTCCTCTCCTAGAGTAGTCACTAAGGTTGCCCAATTGTCATTTTCCCTCCTGGGCTGAGATTTGAAAAGTGCTGATAGCACTTAGATACCAATAGCCATAACTGAGTTTTACATCTAGTTAATTTACTATTTTAATTATATTTGGTGTCAGTTATAGATCATATTCTTGCTTCCTCTCTCCTGGTGACCACACCCCCTTGGATCTCTCTAGGGTGCCCCATCCTCCTCCCCTCTTGCCCACAGGTATTGCTTCTTTATTAGTGTCTTTGAAGTCTCTGCAGACTTTTCTTCCCTTCCACCCAATTGACTGGGAGAAGGGCTCTCCTTCTGGGGCTTAGTTTTTTTTTTTTTTTCATGTTTTCCTCATGCCATCCATTTTGTCTTATATTTGTCTTAATAAATCTTAATTAATTTGTCTTAAATAATTTTGATGTCTTGAATTTGTCTTTGGATATCCTAAAAAAAAAATTTGAGGGTGAATTTCATGTATCATGGTCCAGTTTTGTCACATGCTTACACTTAGCAGTGCCTAAAACATTTATGATAGAAACTAGAGCTTTTTCTGTATCATGAGATTTATATTTATATTTTTATACTATATATCATATGTAATTATAATGCATATAACATGTAATATAATATCTATAGAATATGTAGACTAATAATAAATATTATATTTGTTTATATTTAAAAATAAAATCTATGGCCATGCCTCTGGAAACAGTGAAAAATACTATCTAGATGTTTGTTACTCTGTAGATCAGATAGCTTTCTTTGTCTTCAGTAGTTGTGATGTAAAATTTGCCTTTCTTTAATGGAGCCCATAAATTAGATGTTATCCTCATCTCCCTGACAGGCGGTTGAGAGTCCTTCTGTATATTCCATTGTTACTGATCTGCAGGGCTTTGTTTTCTCTTGGTTGCAGGTCTTGCAGAAATGTTCAGCAGTTCTTGCTGTGTTTACTTGTGACACAGCGTGGTTGAGATCGCAAAGAATGACCACTGGCAACCTGAAAAAATTCTCTTATCTGTGCTCTGGGAATCTTCGCTTCGTTCTCAGTGTTTTGTTAAACATTTCTTCCTTGCCCCAGACTCATGCTTCCCTTTGATTTGAGAATTTGATCTTTAATAATAGCAAGATGCCTGATAAAATGTTAGTCCCTTATAAATAGTATCTCACGTATGTTTTTAGCTATCCTAGAAGCAAATGGAAATAATCCTACTTCTATTTCATAAGATGAAATGGGAGTTTGGAAAAGGTGTGGCTCTTAGGCCATAGTCACTTCTTGGTCTCTAGAAGTTGGAATCTCTGTTTCTGGTTCCTAAATGTCAGTTCTGTGAGTAATTTTTTCCAGGGTCGTTATTACTGTCTTCTAGCATTTTTCTTGGAAGTTGAATCCTGTTTAGAAAGAGGGGAGAGTTTGTGCAGTAATCTTAGATGTCTGCGTGTTCCCTTTCACCTTATGTTCAGGTGCTTGGAAGGTGGTTTTTAATATCATTAAATGTTAAAGTGTTGACACTGTCCTGCCATATCACGTCTAGATAAGAAACAGTGGGTTGTTATAGAGATGAACAAAAGACTTCCTGTCTGTTTCCTGTTCTGTAAGATGGAACTAATCATTATTTCTACTCTGACCATCTCATGGAGTTCTTTTGAAGATCCAGTAAGATAATGAGAAGTGGGTTAAATACTGTAACTCTGAAGTGTGCTATCTAAATATAAGACGTTATTAATATCATTTTTTGATATGTCTGTGTCAGTGTCTGTCAATCATGAATAGAAGAGGCTACCTGTTTTACTCAGTTATAGTTCTGTGTGAAGTCACTTTAGATTTGGGAAGCATTTTAGATTTTTGAGTGCAACGACTAACATTGTATGTGGAGTCAAAAGACCTGGTTTCAAACCCCATCTCTTTGTGACCCTAGAGAATTCACAACTTCACCTTGTTCCCTTACCTATAAGATGGGGAAGAGTGGCTGAGGTATATTCTGGAGTCTCTTCCGGCTCTAAATCTACTAGTTACCCATTTAGTAAGAGGCCCCCAGCCTGGGACATAAGAGTTTCCGTAGACATTGGAAAGCCCTTTGAGAGACCTGCAGAGATGGTTTATTTCAGGAAAACTGAAAGTTTTGCAACAAGCAGGAGAAGCTGTGGGCTTGGGACTAATTGCCTCTGTGGCCTGGCACCCACCAATTAAGAAAGGCCTGACCTTTTGGGAGAGCTGGATTCTGGCCGGTGGGCTTGCTGGCCTATCTCTTCATGGCCAAGGGGGTGTGAGGAAGGCAGATAGGGTGGAAATCCCCGCAGGGTGAGGACCAGTATTGATTAGCTCTCAAACAGCCCCTGGGAGCCAAGGTGATAGCGGCAGAGTTGGGGTTGTAAAGGCTCTCCAGGAGAGAGTCATTTCCCCCAGACAGGGCTCTTGTCTGCGAATGCTGATATTAAGGTTAATGGGTTCTCCTGGGAGCTTGTTAATCTAGTTCTAAGTGAATTGTCACCAGATGATTAGGAGGCTGTTAGCAGAGTCTCCAGTCACAGCCTGGCTGCGACTCCAAAGTAATGAGTGGATTTTTGACAGCTCGCTAGAACTTAGGCATCTGTATGATTATTCTCTCTTATTTGTCCCTTCCTTGAACCCCTCTAGCTGAAAGTGATCTCTCTCTTCTGGAATTTCTTGGACCTCTCCCTTCAGCCTTATCACACTTTCCCACATGTGTGCTGTCTTCTGGCGTCTTCTCCCTGCCCCCCACTTAGATTAGAACCCCTAGCTTCCATCTTTAAGGCTCTGTTCAAGTACCACCTGCCGGAGACTTTCCCTCCCTCATGTATAGAGTCACTCCTTGCTCTCTCCTGCTATTGTCCCCAAACCTTTCCTCTGTTTGACTCTGGATATATTTTTATTGTCGTGTATATGGATATGTATGTGTGTGTATATATAGAAATGAGAAATACACACACACACACACACACACACACACACACACAGCACCCCTTTCCCAGCTTGTCATTTCAGAGACACAAGGCCCTGGGAGCTTTAGCGATCTGCCCAAAGTTACACAGCAAATGGCAGAGACAGGATTCCAACCCTTGACTAGAAGTTTGGTTCTCACTTTGTAAGAAAAGTCCCAGGAAGTTGTGGGTGACACAGAGAGCTTCCATTGGGCTCACGTTTGCTGGAAATGCAGAATAACTACTTTGGGCTTTTTGCCTTTAAAATTTAAATGTAAATTTAAAATCTAAGAAAATTGAGATTTGAAATTATAAAAGGGGGATGGGGTAAATAAAGGTAGCCAGCCAGTCCCTTGAAGTGACTGGGTCCTGATCCCCATGTTGGTGTGGTTGTCTGCAGCAGTTTGGAACATTTGCTCTGTAGAAGTGTCACTGAAAGCAGCTTATTTAACAGAAGGAAAAGTGTCTCGTTACTTCACACCTTGCTGGTGAACCCATATGGTATTACCCATTTTGATTACCTACCGAGATTTAATAGACTTGGCTGCACATTGACATTTAGCTGTTGTCAAAAGTCAAACCTCATGCAAAGAGCAAAGATTTGCCACTGGAAATTCTCAGAAAGATCTCGAATAATAGCAGCAGCTTCTTGAGGAGATTACTTTGAAGGGGATACCTGGTATTTGGGTCAGGAGTTCTCAAATGTTAAAAATATTCCATGTAATTTAGAATCCTGTTGAACAGCAAGGCATTCTGGGGTCCCTCTCATTTCTGTTTGGCTTTGTTGTTTTTGGGTGTGATCAGTGAGTTTCAGGGGTGTGGGAAATTCATTGCACTCTTGCCTGAGCTACTTTGAGATTAAATGACTTACCTGTGGACATTTAGCTAATATGTGTCAGAGTCTAGGCAAGGCTGATTCTCTCTCTGCTATCCCACCTTTGTCTTTTCCTGTTTTTTCTCGCACATGAATTATTCATGAAAGCAAATAGGTTCCATCTAGAGAGTATGAGCTTTTGGACAAAAGATGATCCTAGGATTTAGTGTTAATTAATGGAAGGAAGAATACATTTCTCTTTTCTGGCATCAAAGGGGAGCATGATTCGTTTAATGCTTTTATCTTCTGATAACTCATCAGTGTTAATCCTCTAAATCTCTTGTAAATTGGTCCTGTTGTATATATCTGGGCATACCTATCAGTTATATTGCTTTATTCACCACCAGTAGGGGAGTGTAAATATAAGAGAAAGCTGAGGATTCTCTAAGGAGAAACAGGCTGATGTGCTGTTACTAGTATTTGATGGCTATATGGAGAAATCTGGAGTTACTCCAGAGTTAGCTTAGGTTAGGATGATAAACAGGCATTCGGTGACCAACCTTTGAGACATGGGGCGGAAAGAACACTGAATGTTAGCCCTTACGATGCCGGACTTTGTCAACAGGCTGGATGAGTCTGGGAAAGTCACTTCACCCACTTCTGGGACTCACCAGCTTTACATTCCCATTAGGAACATGAGGGGGTTGGACTAGCTTTTCTTCATGTCTGGCTCTGGATCTCATAATTATATGTTTTATATTTATAATGCCCTTGACAAACACCTGAACTTACTATAATTCATTCTGGAGGAACTATTCTTTTCAGCATAGAATATTAAATTGTGCGAGTTTCTAAGAATTAGCATTTAAAAAAAATTAATTCCTCATTCTGAACTGGATAATTTCATGCAATAGTTTGTGCCACCTTAATTCTAAGGATTCATAACACAGTAAATACCCATTTTAAAAAAATAGCTTTAGCTTATATAAGAATCTGAAAGTTCATTTAAAATGTGTTTTTGCAAAATGTCTTTAATTTCACTATGAAAGTGTAGATTTTATCCTTCAGGGTCTAAAATTTTGAGAAATTTGCTTTATAGTTACTTTGATTATTAAGTTGAAGGAATTGGATTCTTTTCAATTTAGAATGTAACACCTGAATAACCAATTGTCTTAAAACAGTTTCTTGAACAAAGGAAGTCCAATGGATTGTGAATAAGGACATGATTGTACCCAAGTCATAGAACCCTATCATGTTCCTGCCATCTTTCATGGTCGGAGTTTTAATTTCTTAGCATATTAACATTTTGCCTTTCTGCAACTATTCCATTAAATGGAACAAAGTATATATTTTTAAAGGTTTTGATGATGCTTTAAAAAATATCCCTTTTACTTTTCAATAATTCTTAACAGTCTCTGGCCCCATCCTCCTTGGTAACTGGAAATACCTCAATGCTTGGCGGAGGCAGGGGGATAGATGCTGCATCCCCCTTGACTTCTCTGCCTAAACAATGCATGGGCAGCAGGTAATTCAGGTATTTTTTTAAACCATTGATCTCCAAAGCCACAATTATTGATTACTACTTTGAATAGTCCTTGAAGTCTTTCAGTGAGGGAAAATGTTCCCTCATTATGTGTTCATTATATAAATTGTTCTCCTCATTCTTGCTTTGCTCTGTATCTTTGATTATTGAGGAGCTTTATGATTATAGTGGTGGTAACATTATCTTTAGATTCTGGAGATTTGTATTTAGATCTCCCTTTGAAACTAGCTTTGTGATCTGGAGCTATATCCTTCCTTAATCCCTCCAGAGACTCAGTTTTCTGATCTGTGAAAGGGGAATAATATTTTTCCTGCCCACTCTCTGTGGTTGTTGACCAGAGGACTATAGAGGTGTTGGGATGATTATCCTTGAAGATGTTATTACATTTATGTTTCAGAAGTAGTAAACTGATCGGTCAGGGCTCTAAATGATTACAGAACCAGCAAAAGATACCCAACCCATTGGACACAGCTGGATTGCTTGTGAATTGCTTCTGGATTCAGGATTGGAACCTCAAGATATCAGACTCTTAACCTCTTCACTTTGCAAATGAGTAAATGGAATTTCAGAGAGAAGTGATTAATCCAAAGTTAACAGAAATCATAAGTAGCAGAGTCAGATTTTTGAACTTGGGCCTCAAGAAGACAAATCTCTAGTTCTCCAGTAATACTGCTTTGCTTGGTCTATAGATTTTTATTTTCAAATTTTATCTCTAAATAATCTGTACCATAATATTTCCTCCCCTTCTTTCCTCTTAGTATTTATTTATTCTTTGGAGGGGGAGAGATAATAGGAGGATGAGAAGGTGTGTTTTCTTAGGACAGAGTTAGGATAACCTAAAGTTTACAAATGAATGTAAACCCCCCCCCCCCAAAAAAAAAAACCCCAACACCTTACTGTTTTGGTGAAAATTAAAATAAATGAATCTGGTGGAATCATAGTCAGCTGATTGATTGAAAGAAAGCTGCCTGAAACTTTTCTTGTTAAGTGAAGATTTGTGGGCTGGTTTACACTTAATAGCATTTCTTCTTTTTTTAAAAAAGGGGAAGTGTCTTTTTAGGAGTTATTGTATTAATGATAAATTTAATCCTTTATATGACTCTTCTTTAGCTAAATCTGCATTAACAGCAATTTTTTTGGAGGGGGTTGGGAAGAGAATAGTTGGGGCCAGGGTAACTTAGACAGCAGATGCTTGTCAGGGAAAATCTGGTCTGTGGTCCTGAATTGGCTATGGTTGGCACGCTTCATAGCTAATTAGGTGCCTGATTTCCACTTTTCTGGTAATTAGTGATCCACGATGTCAATTTGGGCTGACATTTGAGTTTGACAATGAAATAGAAGAAAGCACTTGTTCAGTTTTATTCTCCATTTTTAAATTTTATAAAATGCATTTAGTCTAGGTTATAAATTCCAATTTAGGTTGGCTTTAAAATTATGATTAAGGAGGAAAGGGAATTCATTAATTGGTTCCGATTTTGCTGGTAGCTTATCACAGAGGGAAGTTTTTCTTTAATTGTTCTTGTCAGGAAAACTTCTCAAAGTAGTCCTGCCCACATTAAAAGGTGGAGAGACCAATTATGGTTTTCCTTACTGGAAATGAAATTGGAGAGCCAATTAAAGCCTTTAAAAATGTGTATTATGGGGCAGGGTCATGGGGGTTGACAATACACATTTTGAAAGTAATAAATGTTTATATTCAGTAACCTGCTTATAGTTAAATGCCTCCTATCTTTAGCTATCCAGATGGGCCCTGCCCACAGCCAGTGTTGATATCCTTTGAAAGTAGGCTTGTAGAATGTAAATATTAAATTATATTAGATTTGAACCAAGTGTCTAATCATAAGACTACCTAGTAGATGCTCATGGTTTCCTTTTATTTTTGTTTCTAATTGTTATTGGAATAACTTCTAAAAAAAACTTCTAAACTTGTAAATTAAAAAAAATCTTGTAAAAAAAAGTTTACTTATATTATAAACTTTAAAGTAAACATACATAGCAGTATTACCAAAACCCCTTAGCTGGCCTTTAACAAAACAAACCCAAAAGAATTTGTGAACTAACAAGTTAATTGTGTTCTGTACCTTTGTGTCGTTTTGTTTTTATTTTTTAAAATAAAGCACCTGGTACCACTCTGTACACAGTAGATGTCTAATAATTGTCGGTTGAATGATAGAATGATGAATGAGAATATTTTACAACTTTGTAAAGGATAAAAAATGGGCTAGGAGGAAAGACCAGTTTCCCACTGTGTGCTGGAACACATGTATGAAGAGAGAGCCTAAAAGAAGAAATCAGAGAAAAACAGAAATGAAAGAGGAGGCTGTTGATAAGCTGATAGACCATCTTGTGTATATGTTCAAATTATGAAAAATTTCTGATCTAAGGTAGAAATCTAATTATCAAGTATTAATCAGATAATAAAGGATACGAAATAATCAGCATGTTATATAAATTCTCTATGCTCCGATTCTGTTGTCCTGCTCTTATATTACAGTAATAGTGTTTTTTTGTTTTTGTTTTTTTAATTCAAACTAGCCTGTGGAGGTCAAATTTGTTTGTTTTTTTAATTTCATGTTTTATTGTATCAGTAACTTTAATTTTTGCATATTTTTTAATCAAAATTTTTCTTGCTTTTCTTTTTCTGGAAGCTCTACTTGGGATTTGATGGCAATGAAGAATTTCTTTGCCAATTTCCTGCACCACTTAAAATGACTTTTAAAGCAGTGAGTTTTTTTTGTTATATCACATTAAGTTTTGCTATTTATCTCTTCCCATACCCAGTGAACCTTCCCTTGTAACAAAGATTAAAAAAGAAAAAAAGCTGTTTAGTAAAACCAGCACATATGGACTGCATTAGATAGCATGTGCAACGTTCTACACCCATCGTCCCTCACCTTTCTATTGAAGAGAGGACAACCATTCCTGTTTTTAGCATCTACACAAATATATTTTAGATATTTTTTCATGGCGTCAAATCTTATTAATATAATTTGGCATTTTGAAAAATTTATGACTGAAAATATTTAGATTGTGATCCTGGAAAAAATATTCCCGTTTTTGTCTTTATCCTGCTAGTTTCAGAACCGGCAATTTTCTTTTTGAGACCTCAGTTGAAGAACAGCTGTTTCATGCATGTGTATTTCAATACTTTACATTGTTATCTAGGACAATTTGTGTAATGTCTGATTTAAAGGGGAAATTTGATTAGTATTTTCTCTTGAATATTCTTCCTGAACATTGAACTCCCTTACATAAAGTCTTCTACTACAATCCCTTGCTTTCCTTAAAACTCAGCATTGTTGGCCCTTCTTAGGGAAGTCTTTCCTGATTGTCCCTTCTTACCATTGATACTTTCTCCTTAACTTTCTACCTATGGCATTTCCTTTCCTCAGCTCTTTGTGGAAGGAAATAAATGAGCATTTATTAAGTGCTTACTGTGTGCTAGGCACTGTAAGGCTCCTAGTGGAAACAAGTAAATTAAAAAAACAAAACAAAACAAAAAAACCAAATCATTTATTGTTTGCCAAGCACTGTAACCTTTATGCCTGGCACATAGGAGGGATTTAGTGTTAATTCTTCTCTTCCCTTAGTGATCTCTGTCCAGCTTTAGAACTATAATCATTCATGCTTGTATAACTGTAGGATCTGGAGCTATTTCCAAGGAACTTTAAATTTAGTTCAACCCTGTTACTACAGGTTTGGAAACTGAAGGGGGTTTGGGAAGAAGTTAAATAATTTGTCTAAGGTCACACTAAATAATTGGTGGCAGTCTGAGGATTCAAAGCAAGATTTTTGAGTCTGGATCCAGGAATAATCTTGTTATTGTACCACTTCTTGAAATTAAATGATTAGAAATCAGGAGAGAGTGATTTTCAAATGTGCTGCTGGACTTGCGTCGACATACTTAAATCAGATTAAAATGTAATTAGAAAAAAATTTAACCAAATAAATAAAAATACATTGAAGATAGGTAATGTTAACATGTGGTTTTTCTAAGTCAATATATGAGCATTTTATTTGTTTGACACTAGGGAAGGAAGTTTTTTTTTTTTTTTAAATAGTATGTTATTTTTCCAATTACATGTAAAAATAGTTTTCAATATTCGTTGTAAATAGCTTTTTATTTTTCCAAATACACACAAAGATAGTTTTCAGCATTTTCCTTTGTAAAATCTTTGTGTTCCAAAGTTTTTTCTCTCCTTCCCCTTCACCCCTCTTTTCTTGGACAGCAGGAATTTGGGAGTAAGTTTTAAAAGTTTTCTCACTGAATGGGTGTGAGCTCAGTCAAACTGAGACCTGTTTAAGACTTTGGCTTAAAAAGGTCAAGGCCTCTCATTTCATCCAGGGCCATTCCAGTTGTCCTGATCTATGTCTGACCATTGGCCCCAGGTGAATCTGGAGGGGAAAGTGAGGCAGCAGCCCTCCCTCACTTAAGTCCAATTCACTTGCATGTCATGGCGTCGCCCCCTGATGTCAGGGAACTCTTGGAGAATGAAGAACAAACAACAACAAAAGTTTGGGTATAAGATGGGGCTTCAGGGCTTGGGAACCTAGATTTCTTCTGGTTGAATCATTACCCCAATGAATTGAAGAAGAGAGAGGGTAGGGGGATTGAGTTTTGGTAGAACATTTTGTGGTATGTGGCGCTTCCCTCGCTCTGCTCCCCTAGACAGCAACAATCCAATATAGGTTAAACACGTGCAGTTCTTCCAAACATATTTACATTTTTGTCATGCTGTGCAAGTAGAATCAGACCAAAAAGGGGAGGGGGGAACACAAGAGGAAAAAAACCGAGCAAAGAGTAACAATAAAAAGGTGAAAATACTCTGCTTTGATCAACATTTAGTCTCCACAGTTCTCTCTCTGGGTGAAGATGGCATTTTTGCATCCTATGTCTATTGAAATTCCATTAAATCATCTCAGTGTCAATATTCATTTTTTAAGATTTTGAGTTGCAAAGTTTTTTCTCCTTCCCTCCCTCCCTTTTCTCCCTCCCTTATCTCCCCCTTAACCAGGACAGTAAGCAGTCTGATATAGGTTTATATGTGCAATCATTTAAAATATATTTTCATATTAGTCATGTGTGAAAGAAAAATCAGAACAAAAGGGAAAAACCAAGAGGAAGAAAAGCAAACAAAAACCAAAAAAAAAAAAAAAAAGATGAAAATAGTATGCTTCCATCCACATTAAGTTTTCATAGTTCTCTCTCTGGATGCAGAGGGCATTTTTTGGAAAGGAAATTAAATAAAAATGATGAGGTGTGGAAAGTCAGTCCCTTCTGATGTGGGGGGGGATAACCTAGTCACAAGTCACAAGGAGTTAACTCTCAGTGTAGCTACCGTTTATGTAATTTTCCTTTTTTTCCTCCTCCTGCTTTACTGTTTATAAAGTAGGAAAGATGAGTGAGCTCTAAGAAAGCTCAGGCCTTTGGGGAGGAGTGGGGGCGAGGGTAATGATTTCAGCAGTGAGCTGTGAAAACTGAGAGTTTTAGGAGTATTTCCTCAAGCTCAAGTGTGGCCATGGCCAGCAGCTATGATAAACTGCCTGGGATTTTGACATCCACTTGGCTGAAAGCCTCAGAGATATATATACAAAGCCCCAGGAAGGATTGATTAATAGCAGGATTAAAGTTGAGTTATCAAGGAGTATTCTAATCAGCACCTTGGGGGTAGGAATAATTACCATAATAGACTAATGGTATGTTAAAAGTTTGCCCTACACTTAACATGATTCATTTCCCTGGATTATTGCTGCAGTCTATTGGTATTATCCTTGTTTAACAGATGTGGGAAACTGAGGTTTAGAAATGTTAAATGACATATTGATAATAATATAATATATTACTATTTTAATATAATAAGTGTTAAAAGGAAGCCTTAAGACTAGGCATCTTCTGAGTTCAGGAATTTAAACTGTCCACTGTTTCTCATTGTCTCCAGCTGTGACTAATAACTGTTGAAGATTAAGAATAAGGTCTTAAATTTTAAATGTTGATCTCTAGGGTTATTTAACATAAACCAAATGTAACAATAATTATATATTATAGCATGTATAACATAACATATAAAATATAGTAATATACAAGAATATTAATGATATAAAATACATAATATATAACAAGATACATATATATATATACATACATATTACATGCTGTATAATGTAACAGAATTATGTATAATGCATAAAAATGGAAAACAATAAAGAACCTTTATATAGTCTCTATTATACATGATGCACTTTGCTAAGTACTTGACAAATAATTATTTCATTTGATACTCTTAGTAACCCTGGGGATGTAGTTGCTGTTATTATCCCCATTTTACAGATGAGGAAACTGAGGCAAACAAGAGTAAGTGCTAATAAATGCTTGAGGCTAATTTTGAATTTAGATTTTCTTAACAATGCCTTTCCTTTTTCTCCTCCCTCCCTTTTTTCCCTCCCACTTCCCTCCCTCCCTCTCTCTTTTTTTCCTTCCCCCTCTCCCTTTCTCCCTCCCCCTTCTTCTCTTTTCCCCCCTCCCCTCCTCTCCTCTCCTTTCCCTTCCCCTCCTTTCCCCTTCCTTCCCCTCCCTTCTCCAACCTTCTCCTCTCCTCTCTTCTCTCTTTCTCTCTCCTCTCCTTTCTTGTGAGACAGTTGGGTTTAAATAACTTGCTCAGGGCTATACAACTAGGACACTGCTGAGGTTAGATTTGAACTCAGATCCTCCTGACTGCTTTTATCCACTGTGCTATCTAATTGTCTCTGAACTTAGGTTTTCTTGATTTCAAGAACAACTTGCTTTCCATTAATTGATCATATTAAAATTGGGATTAAGGCCTAGATCTCTGATTTCCTTCCTCTGAACTTAGGTTTTCTTGATTTCAAGAACAACTTGCTTTCCATTAATTGATCATATTAAAATTGGGATTAAGGCCTAGATCTCAGATTTCCTTCTTCTGCCTTTTGCCATCATCATTTCCCCAATAATGTGTATAGTCTTATTAGAGCCTTCCCCACAGTCACCAAGAAGTTAAGTAGCTTGTGTAGGGTCACATAGGCTTTACATGTTTTAGGTAGGTCTTAAATCCAGGTCTCCTTGGTCAGTTTGACTTCACTTATTAAAACCTTAATCCCACATTTCATCTTGGTGCTAAGTGACTTCTGGACTTTCAGAGGGCTCTGCCTTCTGTGTGTAAGTGAGCTCTGAACAGGCTGGAAAAGCTTGTGGACAGACACTATTTCTTGTAAAAGCTTAGTTAAAACTGTATAAATATGTATACATATATTATATTTATGTATATTATATTTATATATTATATTCAACTTATATTTAACATATTTAATATGTATTGGATTACCTGCTAGCTAGGGGAAGGGGTGGGGAGAAGGAGGGAAAAAGTTGGAACAAAAGGTTTTTTAAGGGTCAATGTTGAAAAATTACCCATGCATATATCTTGTAAATAAACAGCTTTAATTAAAAAAGAAAAGAAAAACAGACTTCACTTTTTTTTAAGAGCTTCATCGTTAGATTTGGGATCAGGAATTTTTTTTTGGCTCTAGCAGTTTTTGAAACTCAACTATTTTTGTAGAAGGATTGAGAGCTCTATTGGTAGAGGAACTAACCATGGTGATGAACTTAGGTCCTGAAAATACAGCTATGAAGATGATGATGATGATGGTGGTGGTGGTGGTGGTGAGATGTTGGGGTGGGATAATGCCAGACTGAATAGAAGTGGGAGTCAGAGCACAGAGTGACTTAAAAAGTTTTAGGCTAAAAATTATTTCAGAACTCCCTCCCTCTTTTTTTAACCTTGCAATGGGTACAGGACATTTTTAGACTTTCTTTCTGGTGGGGGATATTGAGTGCTGAGTTCCTTCTTCATTTTCGATCTGCTCTTTCCCTTTGATGTTTTGTACAGAGGCTCTCATATAGAAAGAGTGTGCTCTTGGATTTTAGAAATGTAGAAACTCAAAACTTGAGAGTCTTTTAAGCTGACTTAGTAAAGGAGACTCTTCTTGCCTTTTTCTGCCTTGAAACCTGCAGCTATAATGGGGCAGACCTGTCAGTTCATTTGTGGTAGGTGGCAAGAGTGTTTTCTGCTTCACGATTTATCAGCTTCGAGGTTTTGTCAAATTTCCTTGGAAAGAATCCAGTGGTATTAAGAAGAGGAAGTAGGCCAAAGGCCCAGGATAGCCAAGCTGCTGTTTGTCATGTTTAAGCCTGGAAGGGTGGTAAGAGGCCAGAGCTGTCCAGTGCACATCCGGACTGTTGATAAAGTTTTACTCGTAGCCCCCCACTGGGGCAGAGCTCTGATTTTCTCCAGTCCTAGCCAGTGTGCCTAGTTCCCCTGAGTTTTAAGGAGGAGAAATTTTTTTTTTAAGGTTTGGGAGTAAGAAGACATGGCTTGGGAACCCCGTTTCTTCTGGTGGAATGATGACTCATGCATGAAAATTTGAAGAAGTCGGGAAGGAGGGGAGTTCTGGTAGGCTGTTTAGGCCATGCTCTGGGAAGATGGCCTATTTTCAGGTTAAATGTGTCAGATCTGTATGGGGTCTCTGTCCCCAGTACTGGGCGTTGTGGATTGCCATGATGATCTTTTGGGGATGAAAGGAGATCCTTCATCCTTATTGGAGCTGCTTAGTCCGCTTCTCCATTGACTCCTCATAGAGTTTCATGTCTTTTTACTTGAGAAGACCAAAGTCTACATCCTCCTGATTGGACATCCAGCCACAGGCACTTCCTATCTGGGTGGTCCTGGCCAAGTGACTTACTTGCTGCAGGCCTCATCTGTAAAGAACAGATTCTCCATGTGTAAATGAGGCTAAAAACAGCAGGGTTTGTAAAGAGGGTGAAGTATTGGTGAGACCTTTTGTGAACCTTAAAAGGGCTAGCAATACTAGTTTTAAAATTATGTCATAGCCTCTTTTCTTTTTAAAGCCTCAATTTTCCCATCTCTAAAATGGAAAACATAACATCTATAGTATCTTTTTCCTAGAACTTTGCTGAGGCTCAAATCTTTTCTGTCCAGTGCCTCATACATTATTAATGCTCAGATGTATGAATGAAGTGTAAGATTATGATATGAACTATATATAAGCAGTAATGAATTCAAAGTAACAGAAAATTATATTTATTTTATGTGTACATAGTTCTCTATTTGTTGCTTACCCCAGAAGCATCAAATATGCATCCTATAATACTCCCAAGTGGATTGAATCAGATTAAGATACAATTAGAAAATATTTAATAAAATAAAAGTACAGTAAAACAGATTGTGCTACTATGTGGTTTCTCAAGTAATTTACAGCTGATTTCTGTATGGTTTAATAGCCACTGTTTCTATTTGAGTTGGACAGCATTGATTTATCTCCCTTCAGCTCCCCCAAACCCCAAAACTACAACTTCTTGAAGACTGGAATGATTTTTTTTGTATCCCTGGTCCATAACACAGTCCTTGAAACATAGTAGATACTTTATACTTGTTTGCTCAAAAAAGAGAATGTATATTATAAAAATATTTTGTAAAATAAAATACCGTTTCAGATGTTAATGTTATTTCATTCTTTTCATCTTTTTTGATGGAATTCAGGTAGAAATAGTCTTAGGATACATCTCTATTTTGCTACTATTCTTTTATGTTTAATCTGCAGATTGCTTTGCGAGTAGATAAAATGACAAATTTTTATAACATTATCTTTTATCCTGGTTAGGAATTCTCTATTCTCTTTAAAACACCCTTTTAAAAAATCTTTTTTGACTTTTGTGAGTGAGGTTTTCTCACTTGTTTCTCAGGTCATATTCAAAATTCACAATTGGTGAGCACCACAGGCAGGGTGATAACCAGAGGATCTATTCTGTAACTTCCTAGAGTCAGGATCACCTATAGTCATCTATACCTTTTCTTGGGAACATCCTCCCTAAATTGCCCCATAAATTCTCTTTTGGATAATCCTGACACAGTACCTTTCATGTTTATCATCCTCTAGTTATTACTTACTATGTAACCTACCATGTGCCAGGAACTGTGCTGTGAAGTATTAGTAACACATTATTAACTGATCTTTTAAATTACATATAGACATCAGCTTTTGTGCACACAGGATGCCCAAGGCATACAATAATGAGGAGGAATCCTTGCTTACCTGTTCTTGTTACTTTTGGGTGAGTGAAAATTCACTGATGATAACCTCTGGGATGCTGCCTCATTTTGCTCTTATGGAAAATGTGGCACTTTGTATACAAGTCTTTTTTAAAATAGGTATGAGGAATTGATTATGGATGTTGCCATATTATGGATAAGTGGTTTTCCATCATTTATATAGAACCATAGCCTTAGACCAGGAAGAGATTGTAGAGATCATCTTATTCAACCTATCCATTTTACAGATGAGTTAACTGAGGTCCAGAGGTCCCACTAATAGGAAGTGGCAAAGATAGATTTCAAAACTAGGCCTGCTGTCTCCAAGTATTGTGCTTTGTCCATTACTCTACACTTCATAGAATGTGATTGTAGCTTAATGTTGTTTATATTTTAATTTGTCAACATCAGTAAACATTTATTAAGCACCCGTGCTGAGCATTAAGAACGCAAAAAGAGACAAAAGGCAGTCCCTGCCTTCAACAAGCTTACAATCTAAGGGTGAAACAGTATAGGAACAGATACATACAAAACAAGTTAAATGCAGGATTATAGGAAATAAGTAAGAGTGGGAAGGCAGTGGAGTTGAGGTTAAAGTTTCTTATAGAAAGTGGGACATGATGTTTCATATCAAAATGACTAACACCTTATAAGGTTGTATAACCTTATACCCAGTTTTCCTGGGTTTTAGCTGTTAGAAAGGTAGATTTTATTCTTTATTTCTCTTGATTTATTTCAGTGGTATATAGAAAGGCTTATTGAACTAATAATCAGTTTGGCTTATTTGACTAAATTTTATTGTGTTTTATTGACATTGGTGATGTTTTCTCTTGGCTTCATGTTCCTCATCTGTAATTTTAAATCCTGTGATCTAGTAGAAGGATAAACTCAATTCTCTCCCATTAATTTTGATCTTTGTCCCTCCCTGACACAGCATAAGTTTTAGGCATAAATTACCTTATTTAATTATAACTAGTTTATGGTTTATTTATGAAATAAATATTCAGACTTTGTTATTTAATTAAATGTGCCATCACTGAGTGGAAAGGTGCTTTTGATTTATTAAGGTGGAGGACTTAGCCTGAAATATCCTTTAAAATTAAGAATGCAGTTCCTCTGAAAAAAGTCTGTGTGGTTTGCATTGTGGACAGTAGAAATAGACAAATCACCAAGGGAAGATGATTTGGGTTGAATCTGTTGAAAATAGCGACTTCTGTATAGTTGTGGGCTATAGGGCCAACATTTTTGAAAATTTAAATTACAAAGGGTATAAAATCTTAGAATATATTTCTTACTATTATTTTTTTTTCCAATTTGAGTCTTAGACTTCAAAAATTACCAAATTCATTTAAATAGATCTTTTTTTGAGTTTAATAATACTAGAAAGAAACAGATGTGAGGAGAGAGTGTTGACTGGACTTGGAGTCAAAAGACTTGGAGTTCAAATCCTTTATCCTTTACCTCTCTGTGTTTTTTAGTTTTTTCACCTGCAAAATGATAGAATTGGACTCTGGGGCTTCTCCAGTGCCTATTCAAGTTTTGTGATATAGAGTAGAGGGTCTACACTTAGGGCCTGCCTTAAAATGCCAGTGGGAAATGTTAACAAAATAAAAGTACCATACAGCATCAATGATGTTACTTTGTGGTTTTCTCTGTCAGTAGGTGGCACAGAGACCCCTTTCTGTTTGAGTTTGACACCTGATATGTATGTGTCTCTTACAAGGTGATTATGAAGAATCAATGAGGTGTAATATGTGTATATATATACATATACATATTTATGCTCATATATATACACATACACACATTTTATATATATGTGTGTGTGTGTATATATATATATATACACACACACATATGAATTCATATGTAAACAAACACACCCTCATGTAGTGCTTTGCAAACCTTAGGTGACTAACACTAGTACTGGTGACTTCACAAAATCCTAGGAATTCTCAGGAGAGACATTGCACAGGATTGTGTGTTTATGACCACAAATTCAGTAGCAATAATAGTTAGCATTCACATAGCTTTTTAAAATCTGCAGAGCACTTTGCACCCGCACAGTCACCCTGTGTGGGGGGGTGCTGTTCCTTCTTTCACAGATGGGTAAACTGAGGCAGAGGCTGTTGGTGGCTGGCCCAGAGTCCCACATCGCAGGCTTCATTGGCAGCCAGGTGTTGCTGATTCCCTGCCCAGCACCCTCTCTTGCTTAGGGACATGTTTGAGTGGTGGATTTGTAGAAATTCCCTTTTTTTGTGTATGCCACAGCACACTCTTATCTTTGACCCACAGCTGTGTATTTGGGGATGACGTTCTGCTCCCGTGTATGACAGAGCAGTCCCAGGGTTTCCCATGCTGTCATAGTTTCTTTTCTTTTCTTTCTTTTTTATTTATGTATTTATGTATGTATGTATGTATGTATGTATTTAATAGCCTTTTATTTACAGGTTATATGCATGGGTAACTTTACAGCATTAACAATTGCCAAACCTCTTGTTCCAATTTTTCACCTCTTACCCCCCACCCCTGATGACCAGTAGATGTTAAATATATTAAAATATAAATTAGATACACAATAAGTATACATGGCTGTCATAGTTTCTAATTGGTGGGGGTGTTTTATTTTCATTTCAATTTGTATTCTGAAGTTAATAAACAAGAATAGAATGGAGTTTTGCATAAATAGAACACAGATGATTGGACATGGAATTACAGGTCTTCCTATTGTCAGTTGGCTTTTCTTTTTAAATATATATAACTTCAACCTGTGGCTTTTCAAGGTGTTCTGCTTGTCTGCTTCTTTTTGACTTCTATTCTCTTCTTGGCATTTTTAAAAGCCACAATGCCCCAGTGATCCTTTTTGGTATTTATTTTAATGCTGTTTTTCCTATTTTCTTTCTCCCTTGTTAGGATAAAGAGGGCAAAGAAAGACAAAGTCCTTATATATTTTATATATGCTTTATCCTGAATATTAACATATTATTAAAATATAAAATATAATTGTTGGCATTTATACAATTATATATTTTATACTTCTATATGGTTTTTATAGTTACAAGGAAATTATAAATATATAAATTATATAATTATATACCTCCTTAACACTCCCCTCCCCCAAAAGAATTGTGGTCCAAAAGGCTAATTATTCTTAGTGGTCCAGAGAGAATTATATGTTTGTTATATGTATGTGTTTACATACATACAAATACAGATATATGTATCCGTAAAGGTGGTCTTAGATTACTTTGGAACCTGCTATTTCATCACTTGTTAATCACAATATTCCTTTATATTCTCATGCCATAATTTGTCATTTTAAAGGCACTTGTTTTTCGTTTCTTTGTCATTACAAAAGTAGCTGCTTTAAAATATTTTTGTGTGCTTATGCATTCTTTACTTTTCTTTTATCTCCTTGGGGCACAGGCCATTAACGGTTCTTCTGGGTCAAAGAAGTTTGCACAGTTTTATTGACATTTTGGTCATGATGAGAAATTTCTTTCCAGAATGGTGAGGACATTTCAGAGCTCTATTAAACAATATTTTAATATACTTGTTTCCCTATAGTATGTGCTTTGAACTTCCAGCTGGTGCTCATTGGGGAAGTAGGATAGTGGAGGGCCGAAGGGTGAATTGCTTTGGGAGTCAGCAAAGCAGGCCTGAATAGTTCCTTAATCTTGTTCTAAGGTATGTAGGCTAAGTGAATTTGAATGGCATTTTCCACCTCTAAAATGTTGTGGTTATACAGTTTTTTCCTCTGGTGGCTTTTAACATTTACCACAAAATTATCATATGTACTATTTATACAACATATAAATATACCTCCCTATTCAATATATAAATTTATATATATTTCTTCTTTTATGGGGAGACAGGTGGAGTGGGGGAGAAGGATAGGACTGTTAGTTATTTGTGAGTCCATTTGAGAGATTTTTGTATGTCTTCTCCCTTATTAGAATTCTGCCTTTATTTGTATTTTCATTGCTTGGTATGCAGTAAGTGCTTTATAAATATTCATGGACTGACTGATACCCCCCAAAAAAAAAAAAGATACTGGATGATAAGGCTTTTAGACACTTCTCTCTTGGGGTTCTTCATTTGATTTGTAAGGGGTGCTTTCTACATTGTTAGCACTTTCTCGATAAGATTGCTTTAAATAGGTGAATAGAAAAACAAGATAGACATGACATGAAATGGGCAAAGGAGAGAATATTCTGGTGGGTTAGAAAGAAATTAAGCGTGCTATTGTCTTGGGTTATTATGGTTATAGTTCTCACTGCCCACTTCTCAGAAGTGGGAAGGTAGAATAGTTTGAAAGTAAATTAAATGTTACCCATTGTCTGACTTGCAATTCAGAAGAGTTTTTTTGATTTCCTTACATGTGAAGGAACAGTTCTCATTGATGTACAAACAAATACAGCTTTGGGCCAGCCCTTGTTAATGAATAACTTCTTTTGGCCAGAAAGACTTGTAGAACCTCAAGCAAGAATTCCAGTTCTGTTAAGTCACTTAGATTCAAGAGAAAGAATTGTAGTCCAAAAGGCCATGATTTAATCTTGGTGGCCTTGAAGAGTTATTCCTTCAAATACAGGTGGACTGTGGTCCCCCAAACAGACTTTTCAGAATCTGAGTCTTTCCCTGGGCTTGGGACATCAGCTGTTTTCTAAGCTGCTCTTTAGAGAAATGTTGAAATGAAGATTTTTGAAAACTGAAAGAATGGTGAGAGCTTAGTTTTATTTGGATCCTACTTAGGTTCACTAATGCGCCTGTCATTGGCTCCCTTTGAAAAATGGCTTCTTGAAATGAATAATATTATAAATTAAACCTGTGAATGGGGAGAGGTCTTTCTCTTTTAGCCCATTTACTGAGCATTTGTATAAACTAGTTTTGGTTTCTGTATGTTTGGGGTTTGAAAAGGGGACCGATGAATTTGACACAATGAAATTTTATTTAGTATATTTGTTGCAGTCATTGGATTCATTTATCAAATTGTGTGTGCGTGTGTGTGTGTGTCTAATAATATGAACATTTTAGAGCAGTGTACAACAGTGGAAAGAATGCAGACTCTGTAGAGTCTGTAGATCTGTAAGAGTATTTCACCTGTAGGTGAAAGACTTGGGATTTAGTCCCCTCTTGATGCTAACTTGGTTGTGTGACCCACCCTTTAATTAGGGAGTTAAATGAAGAAGCTGCTAAGATCCCAACCCGTATGTCTGTGATCAAAGACTGAAGATTTAGGCTGCCAAGGTGAGTCCTTGTGGGGGCCCAGCTCCTTTATGACTGATTTCATTAATAGGTAAATGATTTCTACTTATCTGTTGACTGTTACTCTGGATAGCTGTTGTCATCATAAATCAGAGTTATTCAGGTTTTCTTAGGAGTGAGTGGACTCTCCTGCTTGACAGGTTGTTAGTTTTTAAGTGTCTGGTCCAACCCTCTTTTTACTGAAGATGTGAAGCACTTTCTCAAAGTCACACAGCTAATAAGCCGTAGAGCTGGCTTGGGAATCCAGGTTTCTTGATGCCAAATCCAGTACTCTTCTCAATTCATTGGATTGCCTCTATTAAAAAAAAATTCTTACAGATATTTTTGGTTTCACATTGC
The DNA here is from genome assembly GCF_902635505.1 of Sarcophilus harrisii. Classification (NCBI taxonomy): domain Eukaryota; kingdom Metazoa; phylum Chordata; class Mammalia; order Dasyuromorphia; family Dasyuridae; genus Sarcophilus; species Sarcophilus harrisii. The sequence goes on from NC_045431.1 coordinate 78,846,564, forward strand.
CTTTTTTTTTTTAACCTCTGCCTCTCACACACCCTTATAACAAAGAATTTTTAAAAAGGAACTGCCAGTTCTGTGAAACAAGCACACAAACCAAGTCTGACTTTATTGTATTTATCCCATATGCATCGAATAAATGCCTCCACTTTCAGCTAGCATTCTCCTATTTTTCTGCATATTTTCCTGCTGTCATCACCTTCACACCTCTACCTGTTGAAATAATTTTTTCTTTAGAGCCCATTCAGATACCTCTTTTTCTTTCTCTGAATATTTCTGCTTTCCCCAACTACTTCCCCTTTGTAGCTGTTCCCCTCAAATCTTAAGAGTATTTTGTCAGGATTAATCTTTTATCCATATTATACTCTTTTTGTCTAGTATTTGTAGACAGGCATAATATTACTTGCATATAGAAAGACAGACCTCACTCCCTATAGTTGATGTCTTTTTATTTAGATCTGAATTCTGTCCTTTAGGACCAAACATCAAAGTCTTTAATACTTCATGTTTCCCCATTATAGAGCTTTTTGGCTATTTGATGATGCAAGTCAGATCACCTTCCACCATCTTCCCTTCAGCTTTTCTCTTGATAGAAAAAATTTTGTACCTCTTAACTCACTCAGTTTTCTCATAACCTTATTCATTCTGTCCTCTGAAAGAATGGACTTTACCATACATAGTATTTCTATTTTTTATTTGCTATAAATAATTTATTATTTTATAAAATTTCAATAGTATTTTATTTTTTTCCAATTTCATGTAAAGTGATTTTCATCATTAATTTTTATAAGATTTTGAGTTCCAAAATTTTTTCTCCCTCCTTCACCTAAAGACAGCAAGCAATCTGACACAATAATTCTTTGATTGACGAAGTTTTTTTTCCCCCAATAACTGTAACTTTTATTTGCTTTTGGGATTTATTCATATCTTACCATATAAATAAGTAAATAAACAAGTATTTGACTTCTGCTTGCATATATAGAACTGATTTAAAGATTTATTTTCTCACTTCCTAAATGATGTCTAATTTGCCATTATCCATAATCTTTAGCAACTCATAAATAATACAAAGCTAAATGAATAGGTTGAGGCAACAAAAGGAATATTTCTCGCAGCTCACTACCTATTCTTTTTTTTTTTTTTTTCTTTAAAGCATTATTATTATAGGAGAGATGAAAGAACCATTCACACCAGGAAAATACAAGAGCAGTTACATATATAAAAAACAGATTCTTAAAGTACTGCCTGTATTCACTTAAGCAGTCATTGGTTGAGTGAATGAATAAATGAATGAATGGTTAGCTTGGAGGTTGGGAAGTCTTAATGGCTCAGCCACAGCCCCACTTTGCTCTGGTTCCTTTTCTCTAATAGGGCTCTTGAGTCATCTGTACTTATTAGTCATTGCTACATTTGGCCTGTTTTCCTTGATTGTTGCAGAAGCACTTAGTCATCGTCCTTCTCCAGCTCACCTTTTCCAGGGACTCTACCTTGTAGCGAGGTTACTCTTGTGTATACGTTTTCAGAGGCCTCCCGAGACCCTGACTTTCTTATGCTACCTTAGTCACTCCTAAAATGACTCATCTGCTTGTTGTGTGAAGTCTAAGTGGGACTAGGCTTGAACTGGAGGTGGGGAAATTTTCCAAGTTTTCATTTGATTGTTTTGCCTTTGATGCTTTGGTGTCTTAAGGATTCTCCTAGATAGAAATGTTGGGTTTTTCTGAATATTTCCAAAGTATTTTCTTGGGTACAGTAGATAGCTGCAGCAAGCCACAGGATTGGGAGGGGGGGAGAGGAGGAAAGTCCAGATGAACAGTGATTTCAGGAGGTTTATTTCTTGTCCTCTTTGTAAAAGAAGGCTTTCCAAAGCTTTAGAAGGGGAATGTTATTTTAAAACTGGAAGGGGAGAAAGGAAGGGAGAAAGTAATTCAGGGTTTGAGTAGGAAGAAACCATAAGTGTGCAAGAGAGAGAGACTTTGGGGGAGGTCTTCAAAGATGGTGGGATAGGGACGCACCCGCGGGTGGTGTGTGCTCTTGTCTCACCTGTGAGTTCATCAGGGCACAGAACTCCCAGTGAGAGATTTCCAACCAGGCAGGGAAAGCCTTCTCTGGAACTGGAATACAATTGTCTGGGTCAGGGCTTCTTAAACTCTTTCCCCTAAGACACCTTCTTGCCTGAGAAACTTTGTGACCCTAGGTACATAGGTAGGCAAAAAATATTTACTGAAAATAAGCTATTATTTTGTGACCCCCACAAGCAATTATGAGATCCCATGTAGGGTTGTGAGCCACAGGTTAAAAAAAACCGGAATGAGAGAACTGAGAGGCTCCCAAAGCCAGGATGTCTGAAGTAGAACTTGCACCTGGGCCTTCCTGGCTGAAAAGGCAGCACTCTACCTGCTTCTTGTGCAGAAAACAGAAAACCATCTCACCTTTATGCCTCCCAACACCTGGGCTGTCAAGGAAAGCCTGAGGAACTCTTCTCCAAATGTTCTCAGACAACTGAAGGAAATGTTCAATTTCAGAGCTTAGTAAAAATATAAATAATTCTTTCTTCTTTTTCCTCTTCAAATTCACAGACTTCAGTTTAAAAACCCGGGCTTTTCTGTTACACTGTAGCTAAAGGAATGGTAGGGTTGGCCCAGAGTAACTTGTGAAGCGGAGATAAGAAGCAGAGCCTTTTTTGCTTTGTCCTTCCTTTCTTCCCTCCCTCCCTTCCTCCCGACCTAAGCAGCAAGCCCTGACAGGCCCCACCAAACTACAGCGACTATTAGTATGGGGTCAGTAACAGATGTGTCCAAGGACAGGCTGGTCTGAAATCCCAAGCAGCTCTTCTCCAGCTTGGCCACATGTTGATGGGCGTTTTTGGCCCGTGGCAGCACACACTCTCTCATTGTTCAAGGTTTGTGATCTTTATTAGCTGAGGAATACGCTGTGTGCTTCACAGAAAACCAGTCGGGGGAATATGATGCTGAGGGGAAAATGTATCATGCTTTCGGGAGGTGGGAAAAAATTGGGGAAGTTTCTGCCCTAAGTACAAAATTTCTAAAATGTTTAATAAGACATATTGTCTGTGTATGTGTGTATGAGATAGATGTATGTATAAAATACATACTTCACATGTATAACATTTTCTGCAGTAGACTTAACTGTGAACATATAGAAAAAAAGGCAAAAAATCTTGCATCTAATATTAGCTTCAACAAGGTAAAACCAATGAATTAAACAGTAAGCAAAGAAAATGCTTTTGTTTGAGCTCTATCTACTATAGTTCTGCCAGCTCTGACTTTGATCTCATTTTTTTTCCTACATTGTTTTAAAATTCAGATTTGGGTATTTTATATTTATGTTGAAAATTATAATTTGATTTAGCATTTACTTTGTATGTTTCATGTCTTTTAAAAAGCAACAGAAGCAGTCAGTTTTGACAGAGAGGTATGAGAGAATCTACAATTTAGGCTTCCTTGGTTGGAGCTCATACTGGGATCAGAATATCATAGCTTTAGAGCTTTAAAGGTCATTGAGTTCCATTTTATAGATGTGGAAATTGAGGCTCAGAGAGGTTTGCAAAATTCTTAGTTATTTTTTGTTTTTAATTTCTCTGTGTGGAAAAAGGTGAGAGAAGAGACTTTTTTCATGATTTATTGTTCAGTTCAGTTGTTTTTCAGATATGTCTGACCTTTTCTGGTCCCATGTAGGGGTTTTCCTGGCAGAGATACTGGAGTAGTTTAGCATTTCCTTCTTCAGCTCATTTTACAGATAAGGGAAACTGAGGCAAACAGGGTTATGGACTTGCCCAGGGTCACACAGCTAGTGTCTGAGGCCAGATTTGAGCTTTGATTTTGAAGAGGATTATGACCTCAGGGAGAGGATGCCATGACATATATGAATTGGATTGAAGTGGGCAAGGTCCCCAGCCTCACTATCCCCTCCAGAGCCATCTGGATCCAGTGGCCAGAGAGAGATCAGGAGGCTGGAGATGGCCCTGGATGCAGGGGGAGAACTTTCTAAGCTCAGATCTTCCTCAAGTTTCAGCTTGCCTGAGGCTGCACCCATTCAGTGATTTAGGCTAGGTAGCAGTAAAGGCAAATGGCCTCTTTGATCCAGTCAGAAGTTAAAAATGAATAAATAAATCTGGAGCAGGGGAGAACTCCGTGCCTGGTACTCTATCCACTGCACTACCTAGCTGATTGTCATGATTTATATTCTTTCATAATGGTTTTTGCTGCTTCTTCTCTGTCAAATGCTGCATAAAAACCAGTTGAAATTAGTTGCAAAGAGAATGAGGAAATGGTAGGTATATTTTTGATTTATCTTTTGAACATAAAGTTTTCTCCTTTTCTTTGGCAAAGTATCTTTTATTAATTTTCTATTAGCTTTTGGGGTTTGTGATGCATTTCCCTCTTCCCTACCTATTTGTCTTTAAACTTACCCCCTGTGAGTGTGGAATTAGAGAGAGTGATTCTAATAAAAGGGAAAGGAAGCCAGAGATAAGATGCTCCAGTGGAAGTAAAACTTAACTGGCTTTGGGGTCTGAGTCCCCAGATTAAAATCTGATAACCTCTCCTCCTACCACGTTCTACTCCTGGTTATCTGTAAAAGGAGAATAGGTTGCACCAGACGGCCTCAGAGGTCTTGGATCCTAAATTGATATCAGAGTAGTCATCTGTAGATCCCAGGACTGTATGAAATCATTTAGAGGAGGACTCTATATTAGAATTTTAATAATGGAGGGACCCAGAGTTACAGGATCCTAGATTGCGGAAAAGACTTCAGAAGCTGTCTACTCTCTTCCCTCTCATTTTATGTATGAGAAAGCTAGCTTAGCTCTGGCCCTATAATTACCAAACCATTAGCCTTTTTATTCTGTCACACTGCCTACCTGGTTTCTAACTCTTTCCTTTTAGTAATAAAGAAACTGAATTTTAGAGAAGTTTGAAGTGTTTTGAATGACTCATGCAGGGGCATATAACTAGTTTGTGACAGCTTAGACTATACCCTAATTAAAAATCTCAGTTGGGGGAACTCCATTTCTTAAAACTGTTTGTATTTTGTGGTGCTTTTCTACTGATGGAAGCTCTGAAAATCATTAAGATCTGTTTTCATTTCCTGTAAGTTCGGGAAGTTCATTTTATGGTGTGTGAAGAGAGAGGATACAGAGCTTGAAAAGGGAAAGCTATTTTAGTACTAGAAGGGGAGAGTTTGGAGGGGAACTAATTCATTCGATATTGGTGAGAAAAAAACTCAGTGATGCAAGGGAACCGGGGAGGTGGGAAGAAACAGGAAGTCCGTGAAAAAGAGGAATTTAAGTTTTAGAAATATTGGAGGTGACATGGCCAGCCCCTGAGGAGGGGGAGGAGTCAGGCCATGGTAATTAGTTGTTTAGAAGGGCATTTATAGGTCAAAAGGAGAATTAAGCTAGAAGAGAAGTTATTTCTGAGAATAGTGGTGGTTATAGAACACTTCTTATGTAGCAATAGCATACTAATCTTGAATCAGCGCTATTGATTGTTGCTTATCTTGGAAAGGAAATAAACTACCTCTTTATTCTGGCATTCAAGGCCTTCAACCTACTCTTTTGCCTTACTTCCAAGTACTATCCTATGTCTATAGTTTATGTGAGCCATACTGGGATACTTGATTTCTTTGAATAATTTGTAATCATTCCATTTTTCTACCTTTCTTTGTTCTCCTAGTTTTCTTCCTTTCCTTCCTTAACATTGTACTTATTGAACTCATATGTTATTAAAGATCCAGTCTGATTCCTAACTGTTAAATGGTTCTTGCCCTGATCTTGATAATCTTGTCCATGATAATCCTGTCCACCTAACACTGCCCTAGGACTAGTACCAGGACTTTAGTAATGAATCATTCTATTCAGTGATGTGTCTCTTAAATTTTGTTATTCTTCATTGAGCATAGCATCTAGCTCACTAGATAGTAAGCTCCTTGAGGATAGGAATGCAAGTAAAAATGTCTGTTACTCATGTGGAAGAAGTTATTAGAGATTATAGTTATCCCTTCCACATCATGGGACATAGCATCCCTCTGTTGATCTGAAAAGTCCTTGTAAAAATTTTTTTGGTCCTCCCTTTGTATCAGAGAAGAAATCTGAATTACTATGGTATTAAAAGGTTAAATATGTTGATCCAGCTTTGCTTCTGATTTGGAAAAGTCATATTATTGCTTGTCTAGCTGTAAAATGGGTTTTTGAGTTTTCCTTCAAGGTTTAACCTTCTTCAGTTTTTTTATTTGTTGTTTTAAGTCTCAAAACTGTTTTAAGTTTTCTCAAAAGGAAATCTCAAAAAGGAGATAACAATTTTCCCAAATCATGTGGCTAGAAGGGAAGGTCCAGCTATCCATTTCCTTTAGCAAGCTAAAATCTACTACCTAGAAGACAGTTGTCTTCAGAGATGAAGTGCCCCCAGTTTGTCTTGATAAAGTCACTGCAATGTTTAAGCTCCCTGGAAGTCAGGATGTTGTGAATTTTTTTTTTCCCTGTCCAACTGAGATCTCATCTCTTTAAACTTGTATCCATTTGTATTTGCTTGGGCTTATGAAATCAGGTCCTTTATAAAAATCTTACAGGTACTAAAAACCAGTGAGATCACCTCTTAAACTTCCCTCTTTTAGTTCTTTGATGATTAGATTGGGATCTTCCAATAAAATATCCAAGTTACTAGTTGCTCAAATCCTTTCTTTTCGTTTGAATGTTGTAGTTCAATTAATTTGCTTCCTCATATCCAGATCGTTCCTCAACTTATTAGACTTGCTAGCTGGGAAGAGAGGGATTCTGATGAGAAAAACTGTTCATTTAACCAACAGATTTTATCTTCAGGACCTCCAAACACTTTTCTCTTGATTCTCCGCCCTGCTTAGGCAACCTTGTTGATCTCTTGTCCAAGCAACAGATTGTTAAATTCTATGTTAAAAATTCATTCAAATAAATTCAAAGTAAGGAAAATTAAAAAAAAAATGCTTCTAATTAAAAGGTTGGGAAACTTTCCTTTTGTCTACATACTTTCACCTTTTAACTTTTTATCACAGAAGCCATCTGGTCTCTTCCTGATTATCTTGGTAGCCCTTTGAAATATCTGTCCTTTCCATCTCCCTTTAATAAACTGTCCTCATTGCTGTTCAGGGTGGACAGATGTAAACTAAGGGGACTGCAGCCTGACCCTTCAGTGCCCTTTTTCACTTAACATAAACCAGGATTGTTGATGGCGTTTTTCCAGGTGGCTTCTGCTGTTGATTTGCCCTTAGCTTATGGTCAGCTGTAGAATCTTAAAGTCCTTATAAAGGGGGAAGGGACTTTAGAGGTTTTTGTGGTACCAGTGAATGGAGTCAGAGGACGAGGGTTCCAATCATTTAGTCCCATTACTTATGAGACCTCGAATGATCAACTGGCTTGAGTTTCCTCCTCTATAAAAATGTATGGCTGTAACTAAATGGATTTCTGAAGTCTCATTCCCTTTATATCCCTGATCCTCTCATTCTAGTACAATTCCTGTATGCTCAAAGTTGCAAAGCAAGTCAAAAAAGTGACTATGAAAGAGTCACTTTGTTACATATATACTCCATACATTCTCTTTTATTTTTAGGTTGTCATTAGTGTTTATAGGTTTTCCTCTCAAAACCTTTAAAGATATTAATAATGAGAATGCTTCTATTTTAAACATATAGAGATGTTTGAATAAGAATACTTTTGAAATAGTCCTAATTAATTTTTCCAAAAGTAAAACCAAAAGGGTAGGTGATTTTGATGAAATGGCAATTTCTTGCCTTAATAGAAAAAGAGCCAAGTTACTCTTTTGGCCTATTCTTTTCCATGTTTAAAACTTCAGACCAATCACAATATGATATTCTTAATTAATCTTTCTGCAAAAATAACAGTGCTAACCAGTGTAATACATCTGAAAAATGGTTACATCAGGTCTTGTGCTTTTTTGGACTTTTCATTAGGCCTGTTATTTTATAGGAAGAGAATGTACATTTATGACCCATAGTATCACTGACCTTTGAAGAAATGCCAAGTAGTAAGCCAACAATGAGGAAGAAAGAGGAAAAAATTGAAGACTTTAAATTAGTAAATGGTCTAGAAATGTCATTATTTTAACAAAAAATAGCAGCTGTGATTGCAAAAGTTTTTTTTTTTTTTTTTAATAAAATAGATTGTCGTATTGACCACATTTACATTTCTTTCAGGTAAAATGTCTTAAAAAGAGCTTAATGTCGAAATCAGATGTCTTAACTATATTCCCTAAAATAGTAAGGTTGCTATATTAATCCTATTAAATTTAGGATTCTTTCTTAGAATATCATTACTCTAATTTGACATTTTGAATTTCATGCCTATTTTGAGTGTCATTTATCATCAACTATATAGCTTTTTCTCTAACTTGTCAATGAATGTTGAACAATAAAAATAAAAGACATTTTATGGTAATTTCATGCCTGAAATTCTGTCTTTTGGAATCTACCTATTAGAATCCTTCCATTATTTCAGAGCCAACTGAACTGTCATCTATAGTGCTTCTTCCACCCCATTCCTAAATTACTTTATATATCATGTATATAAAGTGCATTACAAATATTATCTTTTTATTCTTACAATAACCCTGGAGAAGTAGGTGCTATTATTATTGTTATTATTATTATTATTATTATTCTCAATTTACAGGTGAGGAAATAGAACCAGTCATTTCCTTGAATTAACTCCCATGAATCATTAGAGAGCTACACCATCTTGCCATGACAGAAAGAATTGCTATAAATGTTTTTGTACATATGAGTCTTTTTTTCTTTTTCCCTTTTCTTTGAGTCTTTATATATATTTCATTTCATCTTAATCCTTTGAGGTACATACTGTAAATATCCGCTTTCCCCCCACCTCCCTTTTTACAAAAAGGAAGAATCTAGAAATAACCAGGATCAGCTGGCAGAGGTAAAACTTAAGCCTATCTTCTTCTGAGTATAAATGCAACAACTAATTGGCAATTGTCCCCTCCCTTCCAACCCTCCCCAGATTTACTCAAGGCTATCAGTGCTAGTCTTTCAAATCAGGTTGTTTTTGGGTTCCTGAGTCATTGACTTGGTCATAGGTTGTTTGTATATCCCCTTGGACCTAGGGCGAGCCTCTGAATATACAATGAGTATAACAAAAGCTTATTATATTGTTTTTTATTCCTAATCAAAATAGACTTCACATTATCATGTTCCTTTCTTACCTAGGAGATTGCTTGCTTGGTATAGATTTCCATGTTGATTGTTCCATTAATGTCTCATGCTTTCTAGACACTTATCAGCCTCATGGCATAGAAAAACCTGTGGACTTGAAGTCAGAAAATGCTTTAGGCTTATTAGTACTTATTAGTACCATGACCCTGGCAAACAATCTCTTTCCTCAGGTTTCTTTTTTTGTAAAGTGGTCCCTCCCTCATGCCTATCTGAAAGTGGACCTAATGTCTCTTCAGCCTAGTTGATGTATCTACTGAGAGAATCAAAGGAAATATATTTGGGAAAAGCCTTCTCAAAGACATATATCAACCAAAGATACTACATTTCTAAAGCTGCGTTCTGTTGGGCTTCCACAAAGTACACAAGCTCAAGAAGTTCTAAAGAGAATGGAATTGTAATGGTGGATAAATAATACCCATTTTGTGTTTTTAAAATTTGTGTCAGTCACACCATGTGTGAATTGAGCCCATGAGGAGCTTGATGTCACTTGAACGGCCAAAAAGTTGCCGCCTTTTTTGGTCTAAAATCTAATATTTTTGACCCTACCTAGTGATAACATGTGACATGTTTATCTTGTGCTTGGGCAAGCACTTTCTTTCACCCATTCATGATTTTTTTTACTGTAAATTTTTTTGGTATCAAAATGCATTCTCAAGAATATTAGTTTTAAGAAACAAGTCTTCAAGGCATTGTGCAGCTAGGTGCCCTCAGATAAAAAGGATGTATTCCTTACTTCAGGCACCTTACCTGTTCTATCCTGAGCCTTTTCACTGATATAGTTTGCATACGATAAAAATAGGGACAAATAGGAAAGTACTACTACAGGCTTGTTCTTTGTGATCCTAATGAATTAGATTCCTTGACTGTCCAAATTAAGTGTGGTCACTGGTGGAATTTTATATTACATCACAAATAATCACTTCCCTTTTTAAAATTTTTTTTTTTTGAGGAACTTCTAGGAACTTTCATTTGGACAGTTTACCTTTTTTCCTCTTAAGATTTATTTTGTACATTTTAATGCTTTATCAAGAAATAAGAGACCAATTCTTTGTGGCTTGATTTTTAGTGCTTCAAGCATTTTTTGTTGCATTGGAATTCAGACTATTTCATCTTGACCAGAAACCAAAAGAAGAGAGTCCCTCATAATGCTTACAGTCTCCCACGTTCCCTTCCTCCACTTTTTTTTTCTTTAAACTATTAATAGTTTTGTTTTCAGTAGCACTCCTCTCTCCCCTCCCGCCACCAGGATTAATGGCAAAACTTTTCCCAAGTGATTATTTATATTAGTAGACAGAATAATTAGTCCCTGTGTATATGGAATTACTTTTCCCAAGGAATTTAATAAAATTAATTCCTTCAAAGAAGTGTATGTGTGTGTGTGTGTATGTATATATGTAAATAAAAGATCAGAGATATAAAATCAGGAAAGAGCTCTGGCCATTTAGAGCAATCTATTCATTTTGCAGAGGAGGAAACTGAGACCCTGAACTCCCAGGTAATAAACACCCACTTAACATTTAATTAAGTGCATGATTTGCCACTTGGCGCAGTACTCTTTCTTGGGGTAGCTATGTAGCTCAGTGGATGGAGTACTGATCCTAAATTCAGGAGGTCCTGAATTCAAATGTGGCCTAAGATCTGTTACCCTGGACAAACGACTTAATCCTGTATAAAGAAACTGAGGCTGGATTTGAATTCAAGACTTCTTGACTCCGAGCCTAATGTCTCTAGATATCAGCTAGATAAATAGAGATAAACTGATTAATTTAGGGGAAAAACCTACTAGGTTTAAACAAAACAAAACAAAACAAAAAAAACACCAGACAAGCTTCCTAAATGCCAGAAGATAAGGAGGAAATGGAACCATGTATATATACTTTTAAGGTAAATCATTTTTCTTTTCCCATTCAATTTTTCTCCTATCTCACTTACTAACTTGTCTGGTCAATCTGTCTACCTACACCCTTTCTTTTTCCTGCTTTGAGGATAGTTGTAATCTTTGCCCTTCCTCTCCTTGCCCCCTCCTTGAAATTGTGACTTTCACTTATGTGTAGTAAACCTGTAATTTAAAAGAAATAGTTACAGTGTGTGTGAATGGTTGAGTTTCTGTTAGTAATAAAATTCCTTCTGATGAAAAAAACACCTATGTAAGCCTCTCCAGGACATGGAAATACGAGGTGAACAGAAGAGAGGGTGGATTTTCAAGTTTGTAAAGACAGCATGCACAGGGATTTATTATCTGAAGATGTGCATGGTAGCTGACATCTGGCTTTTAATTCATTGTGCTGTTCCTGTGGGTAACTTCCTTTTCCACTCTGAGTTTAGAAGAATTGAATCCCATGGATTAAGGAAAAGGAACCTATCATGTTAGTCATCCCATGCTGCTATATGTAGCTGGTGATTTCCGGACTGTTTCAGGGTTAATTTTATCTATTTTTGCCTGTGGGGAAATGACACTGGATGTAGGAGCTTCAGTGAGTTCATCTACAATAGATGGAAATGTTCAAAATGATTCTTCTTTACATGCTTGAATAAATAGATATAAATAGAAATGAACAAAGGAAGGAGCCCATCAATGTATGTATGTATGTCTGTGTGTAGATGTAAAATAAAATAAAAATAAAATATGTAGAATATCTATCTATCTCTCTATCTCTCTCTATATATCTATATATATATATAGGTAAAAAAATGTGATGTGAGAATGGGAAAGAACCATTTCTTTCACATATATGCTAAAGAAAATTTCCCTTTAAAAGGAGTGTGGCTAACTTTTTAGACTTCCCCTTTCTATAAAACTTTACTGAAGACATTTTTAGGATGCAACTTTTCACCTAATACAACTTACTGAAAGCGAAAATCTAAAATAAGTGAACTTTGTTTAAATTGCTTTTTTATAGGTATTATTGTTTTAAATAGCAATGAGCATAGAGAAACTGAGAAGTGAAAATTGAATTCTGCAATGGGAAAAACTCTGATAGTGGGGGGGGGGGAGGAGGAGGAGAATAAATGCCAATGCCAAATACAGTGCTGAGGCTTCAGAGCCAAGGTAGTTTATGTGGCCTTTGGGATGGGATGATTAGGAATATCTTAGAATTTGGCTGGGGGGGGGGGTACATTTGTGTATTGAATTTTTAAGAAAGACTCTCATCCTTCCATTGATACTCTTGTGGGAAAAATTGCCCTTCCCAATCATTCCTTTATTTTCTATTCTCAGAACTCTCTTTTAAAAGAAAGAAATGCAGTTATGCAACCTAAAGTGGCCCATTGGCTGTCCCCCCCCTTTTTTTTCCCCCTTAATCTCTGACTCTCCAGCTCCGTTAAAGTCGAGAGTATGTTTCCCTACTAGTTCCTCTGAAGTCAGGATTGGTCGCTCACTGCATTCATCAGAGGCCTGGTATCCTTCATTGTTGTTTTCCTTTATTTGATCCTGTTCATTGTTCTTTTGGATCTTTTTAGCCACAGCGGTTCACACTCAAGCTTCCTAAGATCCTTCAAATTCTTGAAGCCATCTTTTAAGAAAAATAATAATAGTTGAGGTATAAGAAGAATTTATGGAAGACTTTAAAGCATTGACTATATACTCTTGACTTCAAGTCATATGTTCTCTTTTATTAAGTAATAACTGATTGCAGAAATGGATGCTGTGGGTAGTTACACAAGGTGTTACTATATGTTTGTTTCAACAGATACCATGTTTAAAAATTTTGTCTTGTTATAAACAACTTCCATATTGTCTCATTAGTTTGCTTTTATTAGAAGTTGACTCAGAAATGTTTTCCCTTTTCATTTATATATGTGTGCGTGCACACACACAAAATTACCTCGTAAGAACCAGATTTCTGAAAGCAGATAAGTAAATAGGGACTGCTTACTACTGGGGGACATCAGGAAATGGTTTCCCTGGGAGGTTTCAAGTGAATGACTAGACTGGTGTCACAATGTGGAAATGATTATCCTATGGGGGATTCAGGATTTCCCTCTTTTGTGAATTTCAGAGGAAGGGGCTGCATTTCAAAAGTATAATTGGAGGAGAGAATAAAATGTTTGTAACTTGTAGTGAGATTTTAGGCTTGAATTGAACTAGACATAATATATTTTTGTACAAATCCCTTGCTGTCTTGTTCTTTGTATGCAGATATAGGAAAAGCAGATAGCAGGAATTTCCTAACTTGAAGTAATTTCCACCAAAAAGGGAGGTTAGGAGATTGGGTTAATGGCATAAAAATAAAGTTCATGACTTTTTTCTTGAAATAATAGTAAATGGTTGTGATTTGGTACTTAGTCCTTAAAGTTTTGTTGTAGATGTTTCAATGATATCCGATTCTTCTTGTGGCCCATTTGAAGTTTTCTTGATAAAGATACTGGAGTGGTTTGCCATTTTACAGATGGAGAAAACTGAGACAATTTAATGACATGCCCATGATCATACAGCTAGTAAGTGTTTTGAGACTGAATTTGAACTTGGGTCCTCCTGATTTCAAGTTCTTTATCCTCTGTGTCTTCTACCTACCACATAAAGTTAGGGAGTTCTTAACCTGTGTCTGTGATTTAAAAAATTAACTAATTCAATATAATTGCTTTCTTTTATAATCCTTTTTCATTTTATGCTTTCACAAACATCATTCTGAAAAGAGATCTGCAGGTTTCACCACTCTGCCAAATGGGCACATGACAAAAGAAAGGTGTAGGATCTTTGCTTTGAAGTTATATTATCCACATGTCTGGGGGAGCTGTTGTACAAAGTATCCAGTTGGTTGAGGCTAGAAATAGTGGGCAATCTGGAAGACTTTAGTATATTATTTATAATTACTCTTGTCTCATTTTCCCTCTTACTGTGCGTTTTCTTCCTTTTTAGTTTTGTTCATTACCTGTTTTGATTTTCTTTTCCTACTTTCTGTGAATTTACATTAATGGCTGATAGAGATTAACATTGATAAGTTCTAATGGTCATTTTTACCTGCCTACAATTTCCATTGGGGTTGATATTTGAGTAGGATGTGCCGATTTTAGTCCATGTTCCTTAAAACTGGGCGGGTAAAATTGTCCCCATGAGGACAGGATTTTCTTTCTTTGCAGCTGCCTTTGCTACTTGACATTAGATGCAATTATTTTAGCGCTTATATAACTGCCTGAAATTTCTTTGCAGCCATAATACTGCTGATCATCATCAGAAGATTAGAATGCTACATGTCAAAGGAAGTTCATGTACTGTGTAAATTCTGTGGAATAAGACCATGTGGGGGGAGAGACGAAAGTGAGATAGAATGAAGGAGGGAGAGGTAGAAAGAAAGGAGGAGAGGGGAAGGAAGAAGGAGAGGGAGTTGAGAGAAGGATAAAGAGAGAAGAAGAAAGAATGAGCATTTGGTGTTTGTTTGGGAAAAACTATCTTGTAGAAAAATCTGCCCTTTCCTTTTTAATTTTTTATTGAAACCTGATAAAGTTGGTCAATTTTTGAGAATATTACATATATTTCTTAGTTGTTTCTGGTAAAAATGTCATCTTAAAAATAGGATTTTGTTGTTTGGTTTGGGGTTTTTTTGGCTGGGTAATCAAGATTTCCCAGGCTGATGCTAAACCCTCCCTCCTCACAAAAACTGTTTCTGTTCTCATGAATAGTCAGCTTGGTAAAATATCATGCTGTTTCACTTTTCAGAGACTTGTTAAAGGTGACCTATTTCCCTGCCTTTTAGAGATGCCCCTGTAAATTACACAAAGACTATTGGGGCAGGTTTCATCTCTCTGTTTTGTACCACAGAGCTTATTTTTCCTTCATTTATAGAATGTTAGAAATGAGCTGATTAGTGTAAAAAAGCCTATGCTCATTTCAAGTTTCTTTTAAGTCTTTTAAAAAACATTTTTTTTTTTAATTTGAAGGTCTTTATGAGTTACTGTAGTGGGTGTGAGTAGGCAGCAACACCTAAGTGACGAATTGCATCAAAAATAAGGTGTAAAGGTTGTCATCAGAGAAATGTATTACTGAAGAACAAGTGGATCCACTCACATGTTCCAGTGAAATATCAAGAGTTTTTGAGGAAATGCTTCATTATGTTGGGCGCCTCTTCCTTATACCTTTTTCTTGATCAAGAGCCACAAAGGATCAGCAGGCATGGAAGGTCACTGTCTGCATCATGGGAGGGAAAGCCCACTTGGAAGGACTCACAGTCATTGGAATGCATATGGAATGGGGGAGGGGGGAAGATTGCATTGTCAAGAATTCCTGCTTCCACCAGTCCAGGTTGACCCTGTCTCCACAACTTTGTGGTCTCTGACAGTTGTCTGGACATTGAAAGGCCCATGGTCATCCAGCAAGCATGTGTCACAGGTGGGATGTTGGCGTATAAAGGAAGTAAAGAGATGCTTTGAAGAGTTCCCCCATTAAAACAAAACAGCACAAAACTGCTGGTCAGTTTTCTGGATTCTTGAAATGTTGTTTATCCTTCGTTCTCCAAGAGGACCACGACATCAGAGAGGAGGGGATGCCATGACATGCACGTGAATTGGGGGGGGGTGGTCAAGGTCACCTGCCTCACCTTCCCCTCTGGAGCCTTCTGGGGCCAGAGAAAGATCAGGACAACTGGAGGCCTTGGCCTTTCTAAGCAGCAGATCTCAGTTTGATTAAACATTAAGTAGCAATGGAAGCAAAGAATCTCCTCTTTTACCTTGTCCCCAAAACCCCCTAAACAAACAAACAAATAAGTAAAGTAAGTAAGTAAACAAACAAACAAAGGAATAAAGGAATGAATCTGGAAGGGGAAGATGTTCAGGGTTTCTCATCAAAGCAGAAATAGTGATCAGGGAATTTGAGATACTTTGATCTAAGTTTGTACCTTTGAGTGCCCAAACAGGGAGGCAGCATAGCATGAGGTATCGCACCTGGCTTCCAAGCTTGCCTCTGACTCCTTGTGTATTTGTTTAACTTTGGTCCTTTCCTTTACTCCTTTTTGGACATGAGAGGCTTGGGCTATATATGGTCTAGAGGTCCCTCCTATCTTTGGAGTCTGTGACTTTTTCCATCTATGAAGACTCAAATGGATCCATCTGTCTTTTGGTAGCATGACAGAACCTGGAAGACTAGGGGACTGTTTTTAACTTTTCCATTTTTAATTGTAAAGGAGGGATTTGGGTTAGATGTCTTTAAGACCCTTCTGCTGGAAATTCTGATTGTGAAGTTCTGGGCAATCTGTATGTATTTTTCTCCTGGACTCTTGTCCTTTGGCATTTGATTCAGCCATCTCCTAAACTACCAAGCAAGAAAGCAGAAGCTTGTCTGTTTACCTATGAAATAGTCAGTACTCTACCTGTTTTTAAGATTTCTTCATTTGTTAAAAGAAGAGGGAATGCCAGTAATAGCTTCACCTCTATTTACACTTGCATTGTATGTCAGCTGCTGTAATGAATGTTGTTCTTGGTCACCACTTTGTCCAGCATATAGGATTGCTTACAGTAAAAGTTGGATAGTGGCTTGTCTGGAGAATGAGTTAACTTGTAAGGGAGGGGTGGTACAGCACCAGGTGGCCAGACGTTTGTAGATGAAGTCTTCCCTTGCTGTTTTTTCTCTTCAAGAAGATTACCCCACAAGAGATAGGACCCTTTTTGTATCTCTCATTTAGTGCTGGCCTTAATTCCTGATTTCTCTGTGGGTTCCTTTAATCTACCAAAACAGAGGTTGGATTTTTTTGAAAAAGGGTTTTACTTAATAGCTAAAGAAAGAGGTTAAAAATAAAAAAGAGAGAATGGAATTTTTATGTTAACAAGCCATGAATGGAAGTTGCAGAGAGACACATTTTGGCCTGATAGAAGGAAAAATTTCATTAACAATTAGAACTATTCAAAAAGGAAATGGGATGCTTTTAAAGAGGTAATGTATTTCCCTGTCAGTGGAGGTTTTTAAATAACAATAACAATAATAAAAAAAATTAAAAGGCACCTAGATGGTGCAGGATATAGAAAGCTGGGCCTCTATTCAAGAAGAACTAGTTTTAAATCTTGCTTCACTTATTAACTATGTGACCTCGGGCAAGTGATGACAGTATGTGCTTACCTCCATTTTCTCAGCTGTAAAATGGGAATACTGTATAGTAACACCTACTTGCCAGGTGATTGTGAAGATAAAATGTGATAATGTTTGTAAAGCACTCTTAAAAGTGATATTTACTACTACTATTTTAGTCAATTGATATATAACATTACATATGATAATTTATCCTTATTATTATATTGCACTTTGGTTGTTTTATAGGAAATTGCTTTTCAAATTTGGGTTAGAACTAGAAAAGACTTGAGGGGTCATGGCAGTGAGGAGACAAAGAATGATTGAAGTCTTCGTTTAAAAGTCCATTCTCTTGGAAATGAGCTGTATTAAAGTTAGAACCTATCCGATTCATAGTCAGCATTTTAATTCCTGTAAGAGCCCATTCTCTGATTTGACAATGCATAGCTGTCAGAGGATCTGCGTTGACTTTGGACTGCAGTTTTCTACTGTGTGATCCTGGGGCTAAATCTATGAAACCTTTTGTGCCTCAGTTTCTTTCTCTTGAAGTGAGAGAGGTTGGACTGTTGTTGTGCAGTTATGTCCCACTCTCTGTGATCTCTTTTGGAGTTTCCTTGGCAGAGATACTGGACTGGTTTGCCATTTCCTTCTCCACCTCCTTTGACAGAAGGGGAAACTGAAGCAAATAGGGTTAGGGACTTGCTCAGGGTCACTCAGCTAGTGTGGGAGGTCAAATTTGAACTTGATTACAGGCCTGATCCTCTCTTCACTGTGCCCCCTAGCTTCCTTAAAGTTCACCTTCTTGAGTCTAAGACCCCTTCCTCTTACATTAGAGACTTCTCATTCCATTTTTAAAATTGAAACTCAGTTTTCACAACTTTCAACTAGATTTGCCAAAGATGGATTTTCTCAGAAACCCCAAGTGACCTCTTGCAGCCTACAGGCAAAAGTACAAACCTCTTTAGCCTGATTTTCCACGATGTGGCTCCCAGCTTGGCAGAGTAGGTAGACAGCTGGGCTTGGTCAGGAAGATTTGGGTTCCGGTCCTACCACTGGTACGTACTGGACGTGGTCCTGGCCAGGCAAAGGCATGTCAGGACTTAGTGTCCCCAGGCAGCTGTGTGAGACCACGTATTGCAGATCTGTTGCCTAGGTTCACTGGTGGAGGGAGCTGACTCACGGCTGGGAGTTACCTTCCATCAGTAAAATCACAAGTCCGAACAAGGAAATAAAACCCAGCCCAGCTGGGCTTCTGCCACCCTCCATTCCTGTATGATGCATTTTCCATTCTTGTGTGGTGCATGTACACCTTTCATCCCCTCCACCTGGAACAGATTCCCCCCTCTCTCTGCCAGTTGAAATCCTTTCCTCCCCCCTCCCCACATAAACTCCCAGAAGCCAGTCTTCTTCAAACCTCCCATCTGTCCTCCTTGAGGTTGTTATTTTGGACCTTGCCTTTACATTTAATTCCTTACATTTTGCACTGTACTCCTGTCCATTGCTTGATCCTGTTCTTTCCTATCTCCCTTCATCTTTTTAGGATTCTGAGCTCAGTGAGGGTTGGGGGCGGTGTGTCCCATTTCCAGCCTTAAATCCCCATCCTCTCCCCCAGAGCAGATGTTTGTTTCCTGGAAGCGATCTTTCCCAGTCTTTTCAGTTGAGGAAACCGAGATTTGGGAATGTGGTACCTTGTTGAATTTAAAGCTGTCTCTGAGGGCTTTGGGCATGCTGGTAAAGTTCTGTGTACATGTTTATGTCTATCTTAGCTTTGTCTTTTTGCCATTTCTTTTTCCTTAGAAATACTGAAGACTGTTGGAAGCATTTGTAGGCAGGTTTTGGTTTGACAAAGCCAAAGGAAAACTAAACCAGCCACGTTATCTGGCGAAGCACCCCAGTTTGCTAAAACTTGGTCAGCTTATAAAGATGGAAATTTCTGGTTCCTATCTACAAAGGAAATGGTTACGGGCCATGTTTAACAAGAGTGTAATTTCCTATTACTCTTCAGCTTTTGAACCCTTCAGTGCTTCCTGTCCGAGACAGCCCCACTCAGGCTTTGAAGGGGAGGCAGGTTTATGTTGATCAATGTAGGAAGGAGGCATAAAAAGCAAAGCTGCTTCAAGCTTGCCTTTTAAAAGTTTATTTTTCCTACTTGGAAAAAAAAAATCCCATTTTTTTCTGTGTACAGTAGCCCCTAATCAGGGGTGTGCTTGTAAATGTTTAACCACTGGCTCGCTGTTATTAAAAATACACACATGCTAACTATCTGCACCCACACAGAAGATATTTAAGTTTCTTGACACTTTCTCCATCATTTTGTTATAAAAGTCTCAAAAAAAAAAAAAAAAAAAAAAGAAAAAAGAAAAACCCAAGCCCTGATTTGTAGCATTTTGCAGATTCAGTTGATTTGAGCTGGCTCAAGCACAGCGCCCCAGGCTCTGCTCTTCTTCCCACGCTGCTTAGTCGGCATGAAGAGAGGGGACTGAAGAGATTGAAAGTGGTAATGCTGGTTATGGACTCTTTAGACAGAATCTTAAAGCTTAACAAAGCACTTTATGTAGACTAAGTCATTTCAGCCTGATCATCCCCTAAGGCAAAGGCTGTTAAATGGATTCTCCCATTTTACAGAGGGAAAAACTGAAGACTTTTTATAAGTGACTTGACCAGAGTCAAGGTCTGAGGCCAAATTTAAACTCCTGACTTAAGGGCTAATGCTCTATCCACTCTGCTACCTATTCACCCATGTCACTTATTTTGTGACACTGACTATTCGGTCTTTAGTGTCCCTCTCCAGCAAAGAGACTGCAATACTTTTAAGGGTAGTAAGGAAAATTTCAAATCAAAAAAGAAAACCTTTAAATCCTAGGTTTTGGAGGTCTAAGAAGTGGTGGATAGATTTCAGTGGGGGTGGAATGGAACTGTGAATTTATTTTCACTAACCTAATTGAAAAAATGCAGGCGGTGAACATTCTAAGAAGGGGGAGCCGTGCTTATAAGTGGAAGAAATGGGCTTAAAAAATGAAATTGCCTTAAACTTAACTTTTTTAACATTTATTTTTCCTACTTGGAAGATATCCATTTTCTCTCTGTACAGTGGCTTCTCCTCAGGGGTATGTTTATAAATGTTTAATAACCAACTATATTATTTTTTAAAGTGTACACAAGATGTTTAAATTTAATCTGCATTATTAGTTTCACGACATTGAAGGGGGCGGGTATAGTGAAGACTGTTTCACAACATAAAAAAAGCTAAAGGTCTTATCTTATCCTTATAAATGGTCTCTAAAATTTATATCTGAGGGAGTGGCCTTTGTGTGATTTTGATCAAATCGACTGACATTTGAAAGGGAAATTTTGCTCAGTCTTCTGCTGTTGTGATTTATGTGACAGAGGTAATAGGTTCCTTCTGAGAGGTCATTTAGCCCAACTCCCTCACTTTGCAGATGGGAAACTGAGGACTGCAATAGGCAGGCACCTAGGAAGTAGACCTCATTAAAACTTTCAAAATTGTGACCCCTTAAAACTTGGATTCTCTGGGGAACAAGAGGCCTCCTATGAAGAGAGAAGACCTTGTACATGGATTGCTCCGCTTATGTGGTTGGGACCATGATGGCTGGGCTTCGTTTCTCTGCAAGTGTTGTTCATGTAGAACAGAACAGTTTGATTCCAAAGCAATCACATGCTAATATTTAGATGGAGAAAAATAGGATTCCTTTGGGAGCATTTTTTGTTTCTGACCCCTAAGCAGGTGTCATGTCTTAGTGGAAAGAAATCCAGTCTGGGAACTGTGAAGGCAGGGGTTCGAGTGCCATGTCAGACACAAACTGGTTGTGGGACTCTGGAAGGGTCACTCCCAGTTCCCATTCCTGGGTCTACTTCCAAAGATGGTCAGGGGAAAGGTTCTACAGTATGGATAGCAGCTCTCTTTGGGAGACAAGAAATTGGAAGTTGAGGGGGAATGGCTGAGTAAGTTTTGGTGTAAGGTCATGCTATGAGAAACGGTGTGCTGATGATTTTAGAAAAACTTGGAAAGTCCCTAAGGCAACTTTTAAATTGTGGAGGTGCGTGCTTGTGTTGATCCGCCAACAACTGTCCTCATCTGTATTCCTAACTGTTGGGTGGAAGCTGTGCTATCCCTTAGATTGATCAGGGGACTTAAGGATAATGGTGTGTGTGTTCAAAAACAAATAAAATTGTGGGTAGCTTCTTTGAAATGTAATCTTAAGTTTTTATATTCTTCATAAAGTTATAAAAAGTTGTAAATCTGAATTGCCCCTACAGACTGAGGAAAGGTTTTCCACGACTTTGGTTTTCTGTCCCTTTCCTAGAGCCTGAGAGTTCCTCCCCAAGTAGGGAGTGGGGGGATGTCCCGTGTAGTAGTAAGAGGCCCCAAGGATCGTCAGGCCCCCAGGGAAGGCACTTTGTGCTAGCGTTTGTCTGGAGGGAGCCCCCTCCCCCGCCCCTGCTCCTTTGTGTATAATTTGACCCACATTCCCCATCAAGGAGAATACCCTGCTGGATTTTGCATCATATCACGTTATCCCAGATCCGAAAATTTGTATACAACGTACCTTTAACTTGATTGTGTCTCATTTCTGTTAATAATGCGCCATTGTAAAGTGGCTCTAATGTGACCAGGGAATGTGCTCAGCTCCTCCAAGTTCTGAGCCACCCCCCGGAAGAGCCTGCAGCAAGGAAGGAGTGCCTGGCTCAGGCTGCCAGGCCCATTTCATTGGAGTTAGAATGGAAGCTCGGAATCCAAAGCCGCTGCTTTCTTTCCTGGGAATTTGAAGATGACTAATGAGATTTTCAAATGTGCAGAGGGGTTGGTAGTAAGGCACATAGCTGTACGTCATTGTTATTATTTGTAGTGAAGTCTGGCCAGGATTCTTAGTCAAGCACTGGGGTGTGACTGCTGTTTTATCAGTAACTGTAACAAAATGAAAATGAGAAAGTTGTTTTAAATTCCCATAGAGACACATAAATACACTTATTTCTCAGTAATGCTCTGTATGCACTCTATTTTACCATCCCCTCATATAGCCCTGGAGTAGCACTCCCAGCCCCCAGCCCTTAATGTCCTTGCCTCTTAAGAATTCTTTTTCTTTAAGGATATCTCTGGTTGCTGCCTTTGCTGGGGCGCCTTTACCAGATTTCTTCCCTCCCTGGAACATAGAAGGGAGTCCTCCTTCCTCAAATCTCTTGAGACTTCTGTCTACCACACACTGTGGCTGTCTCTAAAAACCTTTTAAATGTTTATATATCCACTTATTATTAAAGCACTTTGTTTGGAAAATACACTTTTTAATACCTTTGGATGTGAAAGTACTTTTTGAAAACATTTAAAAATTCCTACGTGCTTCTCAGTCAACCTTTAAGATATATAGGGATCCCAGTGAAAATACTACCTAGATTCTCTCTTGAGGAACTGTTTGGAATTTGGTCAGTTTTTATAACCATTTGTAAAAACAAACATCCCATCCTGCAAAAATCTTTACTTTACTCCTCTGCCTGAAAATATTAGCAGAACAGGTGAGGGGAAGGATGAGAAGGGAAATCTATGTCAGTTTTTTCTCTCCCATTGTTTGCTGCCTTTATTAAGGAAACAATGCAAGCGGGATTCAGGGATGTTAAGGTAAGATAAGGGCACGTTGCCTTGTTCCAGAAGAGATGAAATGCTTTGGGTAAAGTAAGCGCAGAATTTCTCTTTTCTGTTCCTTTGTGGTTGGATGTTACTTAGTACAGTGCTGAGTTATTTACTGTGTATGTAGCTTGTATATATTACATAGGAATTTGTATGTTGCCTTTCCCCTTAAAATGTAATCTTCTTGAGATCTGGAACTGTTACCATTGTTGTGGCCTTTTGTATCCCCAGTACTTATCACAATGACTGGCACACAGTAGGTGCTTAATGAATGCTTATTCACTGACTTAGTGTTAAATAAATACTTTATTCATTTCTGATTTCATTCCTGACTTAGAAAAAGGACAGGTAGTGAAAAATATGGAAAACCTTGGCTTGCCCCTTGCCTCTCATCACTCCCTCCTGCTTATTAGTGAAATACTAGGTACCTTAGCCTATAATTTCCCCCTTTCCTCCAGCCACAGCCACATAGAGAAGGCCAGTGATTAACAAAAGTATTTAAAGAGAAAATGGAATCTTCAGCCTAAATACCAGTGCTGGCCCTTACACTATGCCTTTTATCTCGGGAGAGCTCACTGAGGTAAAATTCTAATTTGTGATACCTGTTGTCCTGTGAAGTCAGCCTGAGGAAAAGGCCTTAGCAACTGCCTGCATCTGCAGCTTGTCAGGCTGGCCTGAACCCAGGTAAAAAGGCTCTCAGTCATGCTCCCTGCGCAGGTTCAGCACTGGTTTTGAACCTGAGACACTTCCTGTCTCTCTGATTGCTATCTTCTCTACTCTCTGAAGTTTGAACACCCCAGAGTTTATAGAACTGCTGAAACCTTTTTAGGTTCCACTCAATGATTTTTAAATCTTACAGTGGAAGAGAGATAAAATCACCTGGAGTTTGTCTCCAGGATTTATAAGCTTCACAGCTCCTTGGCTTGAGTAACAATGATTTCTGCTGGTGAAGTAGAAACGTGCATGAGATCTGAATCTCCTTCTGCCTGGGAACCTCCTGAAAAGGGTGACCTGACAACTATTTTGTCCTTATTTGCCCTTTCACGGTTAAGTGTTGAATTTGTAGCATGTGGGTCTATTAAGTAAGCATTTGCTTTGTACCAGGCATTGTATCAGATGGTGGGTCAGAAAAACAAAAATAAAACAATCCTTGCTCTCAGGATGCTTACATTCTATCAGGGAAGATGATGTGTGTTTGTGAGTATGTACAAGATAAATACAAAATCAGGACATGAACAAAACCAGAGCTAAAAGGGGTCTTGCAGATCCTTGCCAAAGAAGCAAATGTTGGATAGAATCAGAATACTCGGGGTGGAATCCTGATGGTTTGTGTCACCTTGAGCAGCTTGCCTTGGTTTCTCAAATCAGCCCTTTTAAGGTTCCTTCTAGTTGTAAATCAATGAACGATCCTGTGGCCTATTCCAACCCCTTCATTTATTGATGAGCAAAGGGAAACCAGGAGAAGTTTAATGGCTCACTTGGGGTCCCAGAAGTAGTTTGGATATTATTGCAATAACATGGCACCTTCAGCCAGGGAGCTGTCAATAGAGTGGTTAGCTTGCCAGGGGTGTGTCTGCAGGCTAAGAGAGCTGGGGCCTGTTTGGATGCTTGCATAAGGGGAAATACTTTCAAATACTTCCTTCCTTGGGGATGTAAGTTCTGGAGTTGGGGGTTGAAGGCAGAGGGGAGCAGAACAAGAAGAGAGATGGAGTGTACTATTCTTGCCTTTTTTTTGAGTTATTAAAATTCCCTTTCATTTACTTGCCTGTCTGCAGCATAGTTGGGAAAAGAGGAGGGACCACAAATTAAAAACCCCATCTGCGCTGTCTTATTTAGACATTATTAACACCTCCAAGCCAAGGGTAGGTTAGGTCAGGTTGAAGATGGCTGCTCCCTTCTCTGAGGAAGATTGGCGTTAGAGCCCTTCTTGGCAGGATATCAGCTGCCTTCATGACTCCCCCTCTCACTAGGGATGAACCCCAGTCTTCCTTCTTCCTAAGTAGCCGCTAGAGTTCCTGGTCACAAGAATGAAGAGACGGCACATTCTGAGGTACCCTTGCACTCAGTCATACAGAGAACCTGCCACTCTGTACCCTCTCGGGAGGAAGGTGTAAATGTTTTTTCATTTAGTTAGCATTTGTTAACTGCCTACCTTGCTCCAGAAAGTGGGTGCAAAATGAAAAACTCTTTGTCCCCCAGGAGCTCTTATTCTCTTTAATGTGATGACAGTATTTATGGAGCCCAGAAGTCAGTGTTTCCATGTAATTCCAAATCTGCTATTGTCTGAGGTTGGTGGGAGTGGCTTTGAATATGGAAGACAGATCAAACCCGAATAAATTCTGAAGTAAATGCTATAGAGCACCCTGGGCCTGGACCATTCTAATTGCATTTCCTTCCCCCACAAGTCACTTAACCCGGTTTGCCAAAGTTTCCTCATCTATAAAGTGAGCTGGAGAAGGGAATGGCAGACTACTCCAGGATCTCTACCAGAAAACCCCCTGTGATGTCTCCAAAAATCATACACAACTGAAAATGACTAAACAATAACTATGGTGCTTTCTTCTCTAAGTTTATATTAATTTATTCCTTTTACCAAAAAAACCCAAACCAAAACAAAATACAATGTGTATTAACTAGCTGTGGAGTATTAGATACCCTCATCAGTTTTAACATAATTCTCATACATATCCACACACATATCAAGAAAGAAGCATTTCAATAGAATTCTAAGCAGAGGGGATGATAATCACTGAGGCTTGATAAGAAGCACTCATGGGAAAGTGGAGGGTTAGGGGCCCTGGGTTTGAATCCCAGTTCTGTGGGCTTGTGGCCAAGCCATTTTAACCCTTATCTGTAAAATGAAGGGCTTGGACTAAATGGCCTTTGAAGTACCTTCCAGCTTGAAATCTCTGATCTTTTGTGGTTGGGAATAAAGTTTGGAAACCCATGAGTAATTTATTTTTGACCTGTGTGGATAAAATTTGAGTGATCAAAGTTGAGAAAGGAGGATCTTAATTGAGTCCTGTTTTTAAACTATTACCCTAGAGGCTTCCCTGGATCCCTTCCCTGCAAAGTCATGTTTTTCAGAAAGTTAAAAACCGGGGAGGCTTCAACACATCCATGTTGCATCACATTGTATGCAATAACTGTGTGTTTACTGTGATGGTCCAGTGCATTTCCCAGCATTCCCTTTCAACCCTCTGCTTCTTTTGAATGGGTCATTGTGATTTAGGGGTGGTAGGGAACTTCTCTGGGTTCTGACATCAAGGGTTTTAATTTTGGCAGAGACAATTTGGATAGGTGATTCTTGACCATATCTGATTCTGGTTCTAAATCTGCTTGAGAGTTTTCTAACTGGTTTTGGGTTAAAGGGAGAAATGAAGAGGGAGTGGGGGGAGCATTAGGAGAGATTCCTTTGTAGGGAAACAAAAACCATTCTCTGAACTTCTTTCTGAGCAGCATAGTTAATGCATTTCCCAGTGAATGGATACTAGGGATTTTTTTAATAGATTGGAATGATTAATAATAGCAGATGGATTTAATTCTTTTAGGAACAAAGGACTGTATTTGGGAATCTCTGAAATGCATTCAGAATGGGCATATGCAAACTGAAAAGGCTTCTGACCACTCTTTCTTACCCTTGCTTCTTGTAAGGATAAAACTCAAATTTTTTTTGTGTTAGGCTCTTTCATTTCAAAACATTTTTTTTTTTCTATCAATCTATCACCTTTCATTATATTTTTATATGCATTTTTTACTTACATCATATATATGTATGTATGTATACACATGAGAAGAAACAGAAAAATTTTTCTTTGAAAGTAAATTGGTTTGTTTTCTTCAAACTTTATTGCTCTTACGGAGGTTTTTCTGAGGTCTGTGTGACACGAGACCCTGAGTCTTTTTCTTTCTGTCTGTCCTTTGTCTCATCTATTTCTCCTTACCTCTTCTTTCTGTCTCATCCTTCTTCTCCTCTCTCTCTCTCTCTCCCTTTTCCTCCCCTCCCTTTCTTTCTCATCTTCCATCTCATTTTCTCTCCTATTCTCTACCTTTTCTCCTTCCTCAAATTCTCTCCCCTGGACTCTGAACTAAAGGAAAAAAAAAAATGACTTCGTGCTAAATGGATTTTTCTCTTTGGTTTATTGATGACAGGGTTTCACCAAACTTAGAACCCCAGAAGTGTTCATATAAGGGGAAAAAACTCCCCAAACTTTAGATGATATTTCTTTAATGGAAATATGAGGGAAACCTACCTAACTCAAACTGTATACTATATTAATGTTTTTGTTGTGAAAAAGTTTTTATTACTATTTTATTTTTCTATCACCTAAATTGTTACTTGTATTTTCCCTACTTCATTTCAGAAATCTATTCCTTATAAGAAAACATTTTTAATGAAAGAACTTTTAATAAAAAGAAATAGAGAAAAAAAATCAGTCAACCAATTAACATATCTGAAAAGTCTTGGAATATGCAGCCTGCTCTGTCCCACTTTCCCTGCTAACCCACACAAAAGCTGGGAGGGATGGTGTCTTCTCTCTTCTTGGGGGCCAGCCTTGTTTTTTTTTTTTTTTTTTTTTAAATTCATTCAAAATGGAGGCTTTCTCTGGAATCTTCCCCTCTTTTTTGTTTCTTGTTGGATTCTGGACTCCTCAAAGTAAAGAGGGTCAGGTTGACCCTGACTTAAGATACTATTCAAAAGAACTGCATTTAGCTAAAGTGTCCTGTGTCTGTCCTTACAGATTAAGACCAATTCATGGGAATTTGTGGGGAAACCTTTTGTTTTTATTCTGTTTTCACAGCTAATGAGAAATCAACTGAGTAATTTCTCTGAAGCTGCTGACTTAATTTGAAATTGAAAGAGAAGAGACATCAATTCTGGCCTGAAACAGAATCAGAGGAGACTAGACTTGGCCTGGGGGGGTTCAGTACTTCCTTTTCCTCTCAACTTGAGAGGTTTCTGAGGGCTGCTTCTCCCTCCCTCCCACCTTTTATTTTATTTTTTTAAAGAATGAGAGAAGTACTCTAGGTTAATGGTATTATAACCAAAGTTATTTTAGTTTTAAGAACATATTTTAAAGCAATTAGCAAAAACCCTCTTTTAACTTACACATATATGTGTGTGTTATGTATGTATACACACACACATACATGTTTAAGGTAGTAAGTAGCCATAGTGGATAGCAGGCCGGACTTGGAGGTTTGTTGGAAAATATAGAGGAAGTCAGACTCTGTGACCTCCAGACTTCCAGCTGTAAATCTAAGATTATATGATGATAATTTAAGAAGGGAAATTGGGTGGGTTTTGTAACTGTCACAAAAACCATGGCTTCCAGATTCAGTGTTTTGTTTTGTGAAGTCAGAACAGACATCGGGAATTAGCGGGGAATTTTATAGAGGAGATTTCTCTCCAAAGCAGAGTTAACTCAAGCCTGATCTACTCTAACTCCTGCTAATGTGAGACTCAGGATTTCTGAATTCTTGCTGTTTTAATTATCTGTAACTACAGTTATTGAATCATAGATTGTGGGTGAGTGTGTATACATGCATGCATATATGTATGTATACACACACATACACACATATCCCTACCTATTTGTGTCTAGTGGTAACCACTTCTATGGGGAGAGGGGAAGAAAGAAAGAAAGAAAGAAAGAAAAAGAAATTTACGCAATAACTTTGTTGAATATTTGGAGGGAATAGTAAGATTTTACATGATAGACTTGGATTTTAATATGCAGTCATTAGTTTTATTGTACTATATTGTGGAAATGCTTATTTTGCTCCTTGAATTGAAAATTTAAAAAATCACAGATGGTGACTTGTAGTAGTACCAGAATTTGAAAATTTCCTAGTCATAAATCATTTATTAAGTGTGTACAATGTTCCAGGGCTTGGGCTAAGTGTTGGGGATGCAGATACAAAGAATGGAACAATTCCTCATCTGAATTTTTATATTCTGATGAGGCAGACAACTAGTGTATATGTAGATAAGCCAGTAGTACATCTGTTTGACATACTGTGGTTAAACACAGTAGTTTGGGAGGGAAGGCACTAGTAGCTGGGGAATCAGAAAAGGCTTCATGGGAAAGGTGATGCTTGAACTATCTCTTGGTGGAAGAGAGAGATTCTGTGAGAGATTCCAGGCATGGGGTTGGATTGGTGCACAAGCAAAATATCACCAAACTAAGGCTAGAATATGTGTGGGTGTGTAATATCAAATAAGACTGGAAATATAGATTGGGACCAGGTTAAGATTTTTTAAAAGTATATTTAATTATAGAAGTAATAGGATAGTATTGAATAAGGGAATAGCATTCAGCTTTGTGCTTAAGAAAAATCCCTTTAGCCATCATGTAGGGTAGATTGTAGTGAGGAAGGAGATGCTTCTCTAGGAAGCAAGCTCTACAAAAGTGGACACTGTTTTGTCTGTTTTTCAGTCCCTAGTAGCTGCAGCAATCTTACCAATTGTAGGTAGTTTTATAAACATCAGATGTATTGAATTGGATTGTAAATGACTCTACCCCATTCCCTTAAAAGAGGGTACATTTAAAGGCCTTGTTTTGTTGGGAGTGAGCACTTTTTTGACCTTTGTCTTTTTCAGATAGTCTAGGGTTTATATTTAATTTGACTTCTGAGAGAATTACTGTGACTTAACATTTCAATAAAAGAGTTAACTATATCGTAGGTTTATACTATTCAGTGTTCTAACATTTCTGTAGGATCCTGGTATTCCCCACAGTGTTTCAGGGGTTTCAGGGAAAAAACTTACCGCCACTGGTGTTTTCCATTCTGAAATATTAAATATAAAATTATGAATGTATTAAAAATGCATGTGACAGCTTATAAGGATGAAAATAACTACTAGTTATATAGGGCTTTAAGGTTTACAAAATGCTTGACAAAATTTCTCATTTTATCTACTCAACATTCCTGAGTAGTTGGTGCTGTTTATATTTTAATTTTACAGATGAAGAAACTGAGGCAGATTAGCATTTCTCACTCCACCCTCTCCCTTACCCCGGAAAAGATGATAATCTTGTTAGTATTTGAGGATAGATTTGAACTTTACTTTTCCTGACTCCAGATTCATTGTTTATGTACATCCTCTCTTAGCTGGCTTTATTTCTGATATTTTAAAAACCTTTCCCTCTTATCTCAGTAATATTTCTGCAGCCTTAGATGTCTCTATGTAATTCAAGCCCTCAAATATTTTGAGACTAAATTATTTTGGGAAAAGATATCAGCATCCAACACAGGCCTTCTTACTGGACTTGTTCCCCTTTCCAGTTTGGGTTCCTAAGGATTTCAAAAGATAATTGTGGTATATTGAAAAGGGGGCTGAACTGGGGTCAGAAGACAGCAGGTGAAAACCTAGCTTGGCCCTTACTGTCTGGATAGTCCTGGGTGAATGATGAGCCCTAAAATGAGAGCATTGGACTAGATTAGTCTTGAGGGCCCTCAGCTCTAAACCTGTGATTCTATGAACTGCTTAGCTTCCCAGTATCTGAACTTTATGACTTTTGACATTAAATTTTCACAGACACAAATTGAATAGCTCTTATTCTTCAAGAATTCACGTTCTTGTGGGAGGATGAAGCAAGTCTAGTAGAAATAGGTCTGTCTCACTCCGGACCTCTGGCTCTGGATTCAAGTCCTTGAAGGACTTAGGGTTAGGGTGAGGTCTTTCTCACAGTCTAATGCCGTCACTGAATTCCTTCAAGAGTCACTTCAATCTCTGCACCCCCTCCCCCCAATAATACTAGTACCTTCCTGCTGAGTTTACCTCCCATTTACACTATTTCTTTTATGTTTAATTTTTTTGGGATGTTGTTGTGCACATTAGATTGGAAGGTGGGTAGAAACTTTAAAAATTCCAATCCTTAGCATAGTGCTTAATTCTAGTAGTAGGTACTAGATAAGTGCTTGTTATTTGATTTCGACTGGCTATTATAGTTGACTTTAGAGATCTGACAGGTTTAGGCAATTTCTACAGTATAAAGTTCTAGGTATTAATAAATTCCATTCTAGATTAGTACTCAATGCACAATCTAGTTAGTTAGATTTCACCATTGTTTTAGGGTGGATTGTTTTCTCCATCTACAATTTTTGGAGATACCTGTTTAAAATTGCACTTGGGGGAAAATTTTTCAGTATTAAGTCATGGCTATTTTTCTTAGATTTATTTATTTTTTTCTTTTTTAAACACTTCAGTTTTATCTTCTCTTCCCCTGAGACAAAGTCCTGGGACACTGACAAGCCCATTGGGAAGTAGTGTATGAAATTTCAGTAGTGATATCAAAAGAAATCTTTTCTTATTCTTCCTGAACATTAATAGCAATGTTAGCTAGAGGTTTTTTTGTTTTTTTTTTTTTTTTAATGAATATGTAATGTCCCCTTCCTTCTGGTGTACTTATCTCCAAAAGACCATTGTCTTGGTTTGGAGGTGGGCAGGGCAGAGAACTATTCAGTGTGTTCCCTTTGGTTCAACAAAGCAATCTGTTATGCAGAAATATTAAGGCTGGGGGGAGGGTGCTTTTTTGGAAAGTGAGAGTGGGACACTTCTTCACAGGTGCTGAAGGAAGAAATGTTTTGTTTTGAGACTGGAGGGAATAGAGGTAGGCAAAAATTGGCTCCCCTGCCAAGGAAATCAGTCTCCCAGTTCAAAATACACTTTAGTATTTTGGATTGGTCCAAGAACAGCCATTTCTCCTCCCAATCTACTCTATTTTTCTATAAGCTTTCCAATAGAGGGTTTGCCTAGAACCCCAAGTCTGTGTGTGTGTGTGTGTGTGTGTGTGTGTGTGTGTGTGTGTGTGTGTGTGTGTGTGAAAGAGAGAGAGAGAGAGAGAGATGAATATTTAAAATAAAAAATCATAGAAAGTTTATGAAACTTCTCAAATAATTCAACTTATAGAATTCATTCCTTTATATTTGGATCCAGAAAGATTGCTTGTTAAACTTTGAGTCACCTTTTTTCTGTCTCTGTGTGTTTTTGGAGACCAAGTCCTACATTAGATTTTTTCTTGTCCATTTTGATGAGATGTTAGATTAACTATGATTCATGAGTAACAATTCTTGCCGAGCCGGAATTTTTGCACTGGTATTCAGGAACATTTTACTGTCAAGTTGATTATTTTTAAAGCATTTTTAGAACCTAACTCAAAATATCCTTATAGTAGAGAGAATTTTTATCCACATAAGGGCCTTTAGTGAGTTTGCCATGTTTTAAGTTCAACATGAAAACTTCAAAAGGATAATAAAATTAACCCTTGTTTTCTTTTTCTTTTTAGTTTCTCAGATAAGCTGTCTAGTGGGAAAGGCTTATACTTTCAGCCTTCAGTCCTAGATTTTGAAGTACAGTAAGTATCTGATTTCTTTTTTTCCCTCTTTATACATTTTGTTTTTGACTTCTTCCCTCCCAATCAATTTAATTTTATTCGTCCTAATGATATATCACATTTATTGTCTTCTGTCACATTATTCTTTGTATAAACACATGTATATATACATATATAAGCTATATATATATGTAGATATAGTTTGGATGTATGTGCATATATATTTATGCTTGTGTGTATATGGTGTATATGTATAATATATAATATATATTTATATGTACATACATAGTTATATGTGTGTGTATATATATCGTAGTATATAAATGTGTGTATATATAGCTTTATGTATAGAAAGAGAGTGTGTTATATATGTGTAACGTAGCCATTGTAGCAAGGAATTTATATAAAATAATTAAAATTTTTATCACATTTTAAGGTTTTCATGGGGCTTTAAATACATTGTTTATTTAATCCTCACAATAATACCATAGTAGAAGGACTATACTATCCATTACTTCCATTGTGTAGGTGAGGAAACTGAGGCATGTAAAATTTTAAGTAACCTGCCTGCTCAAGGTCATAGAGCTAGTCAGTTTTTGAGATGGGATCAAACTCGGGTCTCCTTGGATCTCCTGAATCTTAGCTCAGTAATCTTCCCTTTAAGGAAAATGAGAAAGGAAAAGGACAAGGAAGGAAGGAAATTTGTAGAAAGAAGAATGCAAGAAAGAAAGAAAAAAACAATGATTTCAAATATTTGAAGGGTTATACATAACTAGTGCCTTTTAGTTGCACCTGGAGCATACATAGCCTTTTATGTTTTTTGAAATTAAATTAGTTTGTTGGAAATAATGACAACTGATACTTAAGATTGTAAAATGATCTGCTATGTTTTCCCATTTCTTGCTATCATCTCCCCTTCCAGCAGACGTTTATTTGGCTTATTATCCCATGTACTGGGTCTGGGGATATAAAGATGACAAATGGCATGAATGACCCCTTTCCCTCAATGAGTTTACATATCAGGAGCCCAAGAGGTGGTCTGGCTGTCCCATTTCCTGAATGTGTGATCTTGAAAGACTTGAACTCTTCTTGGTCTCCACAGTTCTATAATGGGGGGGGGGGGGAATCTCTTGGCTCTCATGGGTTATTACTAAGAGAGCACTCTGTAAAGTACTGGGTGTGTGTGTGTGTGTGTGTGTGTGTGTGTGTGTGTGTGTGTGTGTGCATGCATTGTTATTTAGCCCTTTGGAACTCCTGGATTAAATGCTCTCCAAGTTCCCCTTGCTTCCCCCATGGGGAAGCTTTGTGGTTTTGCCTACTGACAGATCCAGGTGGTATGATATACAGTGGCACCTTGCTGGGGTCAGAGAGCCTCGGCCAGGTCCTCCTGGTCCTCGGCTTCATCTGTAAAATAGGAAGTTGCACTACATGTGCTTCTGTGGTCCCTCTCAGCTCTCCATCTAAGATTTTATGATCATGGCGGTATTGAAACTGTTCACAAATGAAGATTTCCTATAATTGATATTCTTGGAGAATTCCTGAAGCTCAATGGGATTAAGTGATTCACTCTTATTTGGATTACCCCCTACTTTCTGAAACTTTTTTTTTTTAAATTCATATGCAGCTACAAAAGGGAGAAAAATCATTTAACCCTGTTGATACAATTTTTGTTATAATCTCAGCTAGACCCTTGTTGTAGCAAGCCAATTTTTTTTTATACTTTCTGATCAGTTCACCACACAATGAATATTCTAGACCTTTTCATCCTTCCTCAAAGTTCCCATGGCACCTTTTTTCCCCACCACTCTCTTAGCTGAGGTTCTAGTCTCACACTTGATTGAAAAAAATTGAACTCATTCCATTGAGAGTTCTCTTTTCTCCCTTTATCTCATATCACTCAGATGTATTCATTCCCTCACAGTCTCCTCCTTCACCTCTGTTTCACATGAAAAGATAGCTCTTCACCTCATCAGAGCAAAATGCGATAGATCATCCTTAATCTCATCCCATCTGCTCTCACAGATTGTCCCTATTATCATCCCCCCCTCATATCTTCATTTTTCTCTCTTTCTGTAGTTTGCTTCCCCTATGCCTCCTGTGTCATTAAAAAAAAAAGTCCTCCTCCTCTTGACATCTGCCTTTTGATTTCATTCACCTGAAATAGTTCTTTTCAAAATCACTAGTGATCTCTTGATTGCCAGATTGATGACCTCTTCTCAATTTTCAGCTTTCTTGACCACCTCTGCAGCCTTAGACATTGTTGATTAACCTCCTCTTGATAGTCTCTTTTTCACAGGTGTTTGTGGCTCTTACTTGTCTGACACCTCCTTATTCTCCCATATTGGATCTTCAGCTAGGTCACACTAAGTTTCCTTATGTTCCCTAATGGATTCTTATTGTCTCACTTGGTGATCTGGACTACTCCTGTTAGTCTCCCTGCCTCAGATTTCTTCCCAGTCCATTCCATCTTTCATTTAGCTACCATAGTGATTTTCCCAAAATTCAGATCTAATCATGTCATATTTTACCTTCCTGCTCAGCAAATTCCTGTTTCTTCATACTGTTTTCAGGGTTAAAAATAAAATCTTCTGTTTTTTCATTTAAAGCTCTTCATAGTCTAGTCCATCCATACTCTTCAGTTTTTTTATACGTTCCCTCTACATAGTCTGTCATTTAGGGGCATTGTCATCCAAGTCTGTACTTTGTCAGTGGCTCTTGTGTGCCTGGAACATTCTCCCCTTTATTGTATTTTGATTTCCTTTTAAGTCTCTGCTTAAATTCCATCTATTCAAAGGGGATATTTGTTGTTATTCCTACCTCCTCCCTTCTGAGAGTACATTCCCTTCACATTATATAAACTTTATATGTATGTGGCATATAGTAAGCACTTCCAAAAATGTTTGCTGACTCGCCCACTGACAAAATAAAATAAAATTCTCTTAGTGGAAGAACAATAGTTATAATCAATATAACAATGTCATAAATTTACTTATTATTGATAAAGAATTGCTTGTTGCATACACTGAAGGCAGCCTTTGTTGTGAATAACTTAATTTTAAGTTGAATTTATAGCTTTTTATCTTTAAAATAGATGTTTTTATCCATATTTGTTATCTGTCCTGTTAAACAGATTAAATATTTTATCTCCTCTTTCCTCCCTTCCTCCTTTTATTTTTAAATAGCTTAGGAAATCGAGGCCCAAAATTAAATGATCAACAAAACTGGGTCTAGAATCTTGGGCATTGGGTTTCCATCTGGCATTCTTTCTATTCTATCCCATTATATTATTGGTGAATATTCTTAGAGGAAGAAATTTATTTGAAAAATCAAAAAAATATGTATCCATGACTTCTAAGTTGGCTTTGCTTTGTAAATTATCACTGTTGAAATGGGGAAGTTTTAATGCAGGGGTTCTCAAGCTTTTTAAATAGGGGGCCAGTTCACTGTCCCTCAGACTGTTGGAGGGCCGGACTATAGTAAAAACAAAAACTTTGTTTTGTGGGCCATTAAATAAAGAAACTTCATAGTCCTGGGTGAGGGAGATAATCGTCCTCAGCTGCCTCAACTGGTCCATGGGCAGGAGCCTCCCCCTGTATTTAATGCACATCTAACGAATGGGAAGTTCAGAAGTGCTAGAATCAGGGAAGCAAAGATACTTTCCTCGACTGCTTTGCTGTCTGGTGTCTGTTTTTGATACCATCATTTACTCTGTGTGTGACCTTGGGCAAAATTCCTTTCCCCTTTCAGCGTTTAGCTTTCCTATATATCAAATAAGGATAATATTGTTTAATCCCACTTGACTCCACAGAGTTATTGTAATGGTTATCTTATAGGCTGACACCTTTGAAGTAGAGGGTGCTAATTATCCTAGAAGAGGGTAGATTGATAAGGTATAAAATTCTGACATTTGCCTTTCAAAGAGAGAACTTTTCCTTTTGATTGTCCTTTAGACCCTGGGGAACCTGGCAGTTGTCGCTAGTAAAGGAAATTTAAGATCTTCATAACACTTTAAAAATAGCAAAGTGATAACTACTCCAAAGTCCCAGCCAACATTCCCAACTGTTTGATTTATTGCTTCAGTCTCAGCTTCTATGGAGGGTAGGATGGCTTTGGGCTCTCATTCTCCCCAATGCCCTTGGTTGTTTTGCTCTGGGGAGATATTTGACACGTGTGGATGAAGTGTTACATGAGACCAAAGATGTTCGCCTAGTCATGTCGGTAGGATATGAGGTATTTACATGTAAGCATTAACAACTTAACTAATTGATTCCTTTTTCTTGGAAATTAAAAACCAGCAAAGACATTGCTATTTAATTTAGTGAGATGATAAAATCTTGGACCACTGCAGTAGGCCTTTCTTTGATTACAACATTCTTTGCTTGTTATACTCAGAAAATTTACTTCTCTTTGATAATGAGAGCACTTTGAAAGAGTTATCTCAGTGCTTAATAGACTCTTAGCAAATGTTTATTAAATGATCCTAAATTTTAAATTCTTGTTAGTTAAAACTTAAACACTTTTGATTTAGAGAAGGGGAAAAAAGGAAATGATTTTTCCATTTTTCAAGATGTTGATGTTTTTTGTCAATTGGATCTTAACTTCATTGATGTGAGGAATTCATAATGTGGAAGCATCCTTCATATATGTGGTTTGGCACTTAATTTCTGCAATAGTAATAGATTAAAGGACTTGTCTTTGGTCACATATCCAAAGCCACGTACTTAAACCCAGGTCTTCCTAATTCCACAAATGATGCTCTGTCCTTTGTAATAGCTCTGGATTTTAAGACTTTCCCAGTCTGGTTAAGGAAAAACACATAGGTTCTTTTTTTTTCCTCAAAGGAAAAAAAGACCTAGTATCTCTGAGTTTTTTGTTAAATTCAGAGAATAGTTGTGTTGCTAAAAAGCTTTGCTCATAGAACCAGGAGAACATTTTACACAATTATAGAAATATTGTGATGAACCACTGTGATGGACTTGGTTCTTCTCGGCAATGTGGTGATCCAAGACAATTCCAACAGACTTGGGATGGAAAATGTCCATCTACATTTAGAGAGAGAACTGTGGAGATGAATGTAGATCAAAGCACGCTATTTTAACCTTTATTTGATTGTTTGCTTTTTCTTTTGCATGTTTTTTCCCCCCCCTTTTGATCTTGATTTTTCTAGCACACGATAAATATGGAAATGTGTTTAAAAGCCTTATATATGTATACTCTATATCAGGTTGCTTGCTGTCTTGGGAAGTGGGGGAGGTAAGAGAAAGAGGGAGAAAAAATGTGGATCTCAAAAATCTTCAAAATGAATATTGAAAAGTATCATTACATGTATTTGGAAAAAATGCTGTCGAGGTGGGGGGAAAAAGCATTGTTCATTTAAGCCTTCTTCATTAGAGCTTTTAAAATTGTCCCTGTGACTAAAGTGACATTTCAGGTAGCCATCTGGGTTGTCTGTGAGAATGTTACTCAACTGGAATCTGGCATAGTACAAAATCAGTGCTTAATTACCTTTTATTGAATTGAATCGAAGCCCAGGCCACTGCTGATTGAAGCAAGGACTGCTAGTGCCCTTGGTGTTGGAGGAGACTAAGAGATAAGAGGGTAGTGATGGTTAAGGAGTAACTTGTTCTTTCAGATCTATATATTGGCTTCTCTTCTCTTCTGATTGGAGGCGGGCAGTGTGATAAAAAGTGACTTGTAATTATGGTCATTGTAAAGCACTGGGTTATATGTTTTCATTTTAAACCAGAGTGGCCTTTTTAGCATCAATTAAGTAGTTCTTTTTCTACAACTACTAAGAAATAGTATCCCTTCCGTGAGTTGAAAGACCGCTACTTCCAGAAGAGTGAAATAGTCTTTACACTTACTGCCCAGGAAACAAAGCCTAAGGGAATTGGGTTTTTATGTGAGCAAGCAAATTTTCTCTTATTTAAGTATGATTTATTTTCATTTGAATTACGGTTATAATTTGGAGAACTATCTAGTGCCCAATGTGTATTTTACTTAAAAGTTTAAAGGCCCCATTGGATTCATATCACACAACTCTATTGGGGTTGAAATTGTCAGGTAAAATCTGTGAGCTCCTTGGTTTGGGGGATTCATATCCTAGGTAAAAATTGCAGCCCTGCCTCATCTTCTCTTCCCTTAGGTCTTTTGATAAATCTTGATTTGATAAGAAATTGATAAAATAATATATTGATCAATAAAATTGATTTGATAAATCAATGGGAGTCGACTCAATACTTTGAAGACCTCAGTCCATATTGTTTTGTTTTTAAAATATTGAGTACTTGCTTAGCATATGTGCTGCCCTTCTGGCTCTTACATGAGTAGGATCACATTCCTTATCATAAATGTCTTTAACATAGCTTTATTTTTTTGTAGCCTATGTATAGCCTATCCTGTTTTTCCCTTGCCCTTTGGTTTGGATTAAGTTTTATAAAAGGAAATGCTATTTCTTACTGTTGTTGTTGATATATTTTGATGGAACCAGGACTTTGTTGCATTTTTTAAAAAGAAGGTAATGAAAATTGATTTCTTACAAAAATATGCATAAGTCTATATACATATACATATATAATTTTTTTTTCTCATTTTCCCCCTTAGGTTACTGGGACTTCCCACAGCTAAAATACTATATGCTCATAATCCTAGTAGGGATAAAGAAGTTGTAGTGAATTCAGTGTTTACAGCTTCTAGACATTTTCATGTGTCTCCTGTTCATTGCAGGGTGAGTGTTGATGTACTCTTGGAAACTATGTGGTGGAAGTGTGCCAAGATTTCATGCTTTATTTGGCCCAAAGTTTTCATTTTCTGCTGGTCTCTCCTTTCCCTATTAACCCTGATCTTTTTCCTTTGCTTATTTCCCTTTGTGTTTATTTTTTCCAGAAAGTTTTTTCTTTATTTTGGGGTAGGTCTTGATATCAGCTTATAAGGTAGTAAAAAGTTTAGACTTCAAATCAAGATAGTTGGATGAATACATATTAAAGGATTTTTGTTTACGCTAAATGAAATCTAATAATGTAAACTTTTTAGTTTACCACAGATTCTGAAATATTCGGTAATTAGAAAAAGTTTTCAGCTTTTTTCCCCCTCCAAGATACAGTAAAAATTATTTTAAAATTCAGTTGTATAGGGAGGGTAGTTGATAAGTTTAAGTAGCTGGCTTAAGAACTTAATCTCATAGGACAGCAGTAGATAGAGCACTAGGCTGGAGTCATGGAGACTCATTTTACTGAGTTCAAATGTGGCCTTAGACACTTACTACTCGTGTGACCCTGGGCAAG
The DNA here is from genome assembly GCF_902635505.1 of Sarcophilus harrisii. Taxonomy (NCBI): domain Eukaryota; kingdom Metazoa; phylum Chordata; class Mammalia; order Dasyuromorphia; family Dasyuridae; genus Sarcophilus; species Sarcophilus harrisii. Next base: position 78,886,050 of record NC_045431.1, read on the forward strand.
TCACTTAACCTTGCTTGCCTCTGTTTCCTCATTTGTCAAATGAACTAGAGAAGGAAATGGCAAACCACTCCAGTATCTGGGACAAGAAAACCCTAAATGGGGTCATGAAAAGTCAGACATGACTAAAAAGCTTTCTTAATGTTTTTAATTTGAATGGTATTTAAACTCTTAATTTCCAGTTAGTTATATGCTTTTATTTTTCTGTGCTTGCTTATATTAACCTTCAGTTTTGAACTTGGTTCTTTTAGAGGGTTTAGGGGAACGGCAGAAGAGAGACCAGTGTATTGTTTTAACATCTTGACAAGTAGAGTAATGACATTTCACTTAAGTGAAAGCTTTTAAGTGCTCATATAAGGTCCTCTTCTATATTTATGTAAAGATGAAAACTTTGGTGAAGAGCGGAGATTCTTAATTGGGGGGTCCTTGAACTTTTTTTAAAACTATATTTAGAAATGATTTCTTTCCTTTGAAATCCTATGCATTTTATTTTGTACATTAAAAATACTATTCTGAAAAGGGGACAGTGGTTTCACAAGACTGCACAAGAGGGTCTGTGACACTTAAAGCTTAAGAATTCCTGGTGTTGAGGAAAACTTTGAAAGATTTGAATGTAGAGTTTAAGAGGAAAGTTGTTTTTAAAAATAGATAAGTGGCTTGTGTAGGGGCAGAGATACTGTAATCCTAAATGAAAGTTAAAGGATTTGGGTTCTCTGTTGTCAGTAAATCTTTTGTTATTTATTTATTTTTTTTAAGTTGACCTCAGATTTGGGTATTTTAATCTGTTATAGAAACCCAGAAGAGTTGTCATCCTTATTACTGTTTGTAGGTTTAACTAGCATTGAAAGTTGTCTAAATGAAGAGATTAGAGAGATACTTTAATTATTGGTTTTGAGCAGATGGAATTAATGTGTACCTGTCTTTCAGGTGATTCCAGCAATGGGACAAACTTCCTTCAGAATCATTTTTTTACCAACTGAAGAAGGGAGCATTGAAAGTTCTTTATTTATAAATACATCCTCATACGGAGTTATTTCCTACCAGGTGAAGTAATTTTCCTTCTCTTCTTTTCCAATAAATCTTTCTGATTTTAGCTTCATTATAAAGCTTACATACAAAAAATACTGTAAAAAGGGAAAAAATTCTAAAGAGTTTTTAGAAATTTGAGCATTGTGCTCTAAGACACCTAGATTCAAAATATTCATGATCCTTTAATTATTTCTATTTTTTCAATATGAACTCTTTAGGCTCTATTTGGACACAGATCAGTGGTACAATTCTGTGCCATAAATCTCACATATGCTTAGTGTGACCTCATAGTGGGTTCTTGATTTTTGACAGATAATGGCATAGGGAAAAAACGCCACCTCACTTGAATATTCAATTTTTATATTGTAAATGGCATTCTTTCATAAAACACAACTGAGAAATCAGTAATTTTGTCATTCTCCTTCTCACGTGGACTTTTGAGGAATGTGTGAATCCCTTTTTAGTCATTGAGATGACCAAAAGTAATAATTTCATTAACTCATGGTTCTTCTAACTAAATCTAGTCAGTTTGAGGATAGTGGTCTTTGATGTGCCAAAATTAAAAAAAAAAAAAATCAAATAACGAATACTTGTTAAAATGCTCTGATCAACGCAGGCTTTTTCAAAACCCCAGAGATTTGGAGCCATACAAACGGGTTTTTTTTGGAATGTTGTTTTATCTTTTTCTCAATTACATATAAAAACAAATTTTGGATATTTTTAAAAAATAATTTTTAAATTTCACATTTCCCTTTTCCCTCCTTGAGAAGGTAAGCACTTTGATATAGATTAAATATGTGCAGTCATGCAAAACATATTTCCATATTAACCGTGTTGCAAAAGAGAACACAACCCCTCCAAACTCTGAGAAAAATAAAGTGAACATAGTACGCTTGATGCATTCAGATTCATTTTTCATCATGAGTCCTTCAGAATTACCTTGAATTATTTTATTATTAAAACTAGCTTAAGTCATTCATAGTTGTTCATATTGCGGTCACTGTACAGTGATCTTCTGGCTTCATGCAGCATTTTTATAAGTCATTTCCCCTGATCTCATGTACGTAGTACAAAAAGATATTCATCTTGTAGGTTGTAGACCTGTGTTTTCCTGGAGAAGTGGGTATTTAGAAGCATAAGATCCTTGAAACTTAGTATCAGGAATATAAACTATATTTGCGGTAGTAATTGATATTTGGTGATTACATGTTTTATCTCTTCATAATGGTATAATTTGTTATTTTCCTCAAGGTCTTTGGAACGGGAACTCCACGCTTCTCTGCTGAAGGGTCTACAAAACAGTTACCAAATGCTCATTTGCTGCTTCCCCATGTCCAGAGTATCCAGATTTCACAAACACAGGTAAATATTTGAGAATGGAAAAAACTTTTGGAGCCCAAGAAGGAACAACTTCACTATTTTGTATTTCTTAAGTAAAGATGATTCCTGGGGATTCTCAGGCATTCTTATGCAGAGCCCTGCTGAGATTGGAATATGGTCTTCACATTTGGTCATTAGACCCTCATGGGAAGTTGGCTTTGGAACTCTAAGGCCCAGCAAGAGGAGGAGATTGTTCTCTCCTGGTTGTACACACTGCAGCCCCTAGGAGTTGTAGCTAAGTTAAGGAAATATGGCTCCATCATGGATGATTAATGGGGATTTAGACACGTTAGCGGTTCAGCCCCCAAGTTGGAGGATAGCACTGTGAGCTGCAACAACTATGGTGTTGAGCCAAAAATAATCCTTTGATGTCACTGTGAGTGACTGAATACTAGGTGAGCTCTTAGTGTGAAATTGTGTTTTAGGGATATGCTTCCTGATCTTTTTAGTTAGTGGTAAGCATTCTTTTTATTTGTTTGAGCATTGGAAGAGGTTGAGTTTTGCTAAATTTTTTATTTTTTACTTCTTTGTTAAAAAAAGGAAAAGCCTTAAAAAAAAAGATGAAAAAATGGAAAAGACCTCCTGGTTGGGGGAAAGGAGGGATATTTTTTGAAAGAAATATAATAAAATAAGACAATTAAAAATAAATAAAATCTCATTAAAGAGTGTATATTTGCATATGGTTTTTGCTTAGGACAGACTGTCCTCCTTCAGACAATGTATCTTTTGATCCATTTGCTAGAATCAGAAAGTTCACTATACCTCTCTAAAATTGTTTTTAAGGTTGTTGATTTTAAAGTTTGGCTAGTAGTAACCATGTCTCTTTCCTATTAAGTCATATATCATTATATCTCATTGCTGCATTTTTTGTTAGGCGATTTTTTTTTTTGAATAGTCTCACTCTTTTCCTTTTTGACAGTTATTTATATCACTTAGGGAAAGTAAATGATGCATAGTAAATCTTTTCTTGACTTGCAAAACTTATTACATCATTGCTGGTTTTCTTTGCCCCTTCTTTCTTGGATGTTCTTTTTTGTGTACATTCTGATTTTTTCCAACCCCACTGCAAGATCATTGAAGTTAGGAATTCTCATTTATGTCATCTTTGTATCTCCAGCTTATTTATTTATATTTTGGGGGGTGTTGCCTCACAATTACTTAATGTTTGTTCAACTTGGTAACTCTTGACTTGGACCTTCCCTACCACTGAAATATCCACAATTATTTTCATCTTCCTAGCAAGCTTTATTCCTTTGCTTTGTTGTACTTTGAAAAATTGTTTTTTTTGTTTAATTTTTATTTCTGGATTTACTTAAATGAGAATAACTATGTTATAGTTTAAATTCAGAATAAAAGTAATGAAGTCTGACATTCTATATGGTTATATCACAAATGATGCAAAAAAAGGTGACAATATCATGGAAGATATTAACATAAATAGAAGGAAAAGGAAACAGTCATTTGTTAAGTGCCCAAAAAGGGGCAACTAAGTAGGGGAAGTTGATAGGCTTCTTGGCCTGAAATCAGAAATTCCTGTGGGCAAGTCATTTACTCCTGTTTGCCTCAGTTTCCTCAGCTGTAAAATAAACTGGAGAAGGAAACCACTTTAGCATCTTTGCCAAGAAAATTCCAAATGGGCTCATGAGGAGTTGGACATGGCCAAAACGACTGAATCTCACAGTGAAAAGCCTGCATTGTGTGAGACACTGAGCTTAAATGTTTCTACAAATATTATCTCATTTTTATCCAAATAATAAGGTTAAGTTGACTTGCCCAAGGTCATACAACTGATAGATGGCTGAGACCAAATTTGAACTCATATCTTCCTCATTCTGGGCCCAGTGCTTTAATAATTGTGCCACCCAGCTGCCTCTTCAGAATTTCAAGATTGAAAAATGAGAAACAAACATCATTTTTTGAATTAAAGAAATCAATATGAAAAGTGCTTTATGAACTTTCCAAATGACATTCATTCTAATTGACACATAAATAATGTCTTCTTTGAGCCTGTTTGGTGTTTTTTTTTTTTTTTTTTTTTTTTTTTTTTTTTTTGTTTGTTTGTTTGTTTTGTTTTTGTTTTGTTTTGTTTTGTTTTTTGTGAGTGGTTGGAGTTTGGTTTGGCTTTATTTACGTGATTGGATATTTGAAATCCTGTAGGGTTAGGGCTGTAGCGGTTTGATGAGAAGATGCACAACAGGGCTTAAACCCAGGTGGTTGGGTGCTGCATTACATTAGCTAATTCTTCTTTGTGTTTTTTGACATTTTTTCCTGAAGAGTTATCAGATGAGCAAATGCTTTATTTAAATAGCTGGTGGTTGAGATATGGAAACAATATTATAGTCACCTTTCTTAGGTCCTCAGTGGCCAAGCAGAACAAGCATAATACCTCCTCTTGTCCATGGCCATTTTGAAATATTCTGGTAGGACTTTGTTTGTGCCAATGTATACCTCTTATTTATAATTGTGTTTAAGTGAAATAATAATTTAGCCCCAGTTATTTGAAGTCTAGCTAACGTTAGTAACCTCTCCTTGCTTGGTCAGTTACTGCACCTGAATAGTATAGGAGATCATTTTAGATCTTAAATATTAGTTGATTGAGATTAGCAGAATAATGAGCCAATATTATCTTAGATAATGTATGTAACTCATATAGCACTTTGCAACTAATATTTACTAGGTTTATAAGCTTGATTGATGTTATTTTGAGTTTCAGTTCTTTTTTTCCTTTTTAGTATTCACAAAGAGTTTTCCCCTTCTTAAACATCTATTAAAAATACTACCTCCTTTTTGGAGCCTTCTCTCATAGGATACAAGGGAAATCTATTAATCTTTTGCACAAACTGACCTACCTTCTTGGCTCTTAGCAACAAAATTGTGAAAACTAAATTTAAAAATTCATTGCCCGATTCTTTTTTTACATTATTGTACAACTTTCTATATTCTTCTACATATATATCCACATTGGCATATATATTTTAAATATAAATTTCCATTAAAATCAGTTATGATTTGCTTATAGTGAGAAAAGGTTAGAATTGAAACCAAGTGCCTTGAATTGTAGGTTAAAACTACCCAGTTAAATGTTTGATATTTTGGTACATTATCTAATTTCTCCAAACTTTAGTTGCTTCATATATCAAATATAGGTAATGATCATTCTTTAGCACCCTGAAGTGAAGACTAATAAGAAGGAATTGTCTAATTTATGAAAAACAGTGCTATGGACTAAAGTTTGTTTTTTTCCTTATATGTGTGATAAAGCCTTTGTCCAGGATCAAGAGAATTCCTAGAATACTCACTCTATACATTGTAGATTTCTTAGGGTGACCACAAGGAATGTGAAGGGCCTTTCAATCCCAACTCATTTTAGATCTGAGGGGATTAAAGAACTTAAGTGTCTTGCTTAAAGTAGCACAGATAATGAATGTTAGGTGGGCTTTGAACCCAAGTCGAGAGGCCGTGACCTTTCCACAGTACCATTCTGCCTCCCCAGCCAATCCAGTAGCCATTCCCATTTCCATAGTTTCTCTCAAACTGCAAAAACTCTTTCCTCCCATTTTGCAGATAATCCCAAAAGCCTACAACCACATAGCAGAGCTAGGACTAAAAAAGACTCAAGTCCAATTCAATTCAAAGGCTTTTTTCTATTTTACTACAAAATAATATCTAGCTAACGTTAGTAACTTCTCCTTGCTTGGTCAATTACTGCACTAACAGTATAGGAGATTATTTTAGATCTTAAATATTAGTTGATTGAGATTAGCAGAATAATGAGCCAACATTATCTTAGATAATGTATGTAACATTCATATAGCACTTTGCAATTATTATATCAGACTTTTGATATTGCTATGTTAGGCATAGAGGCTTTATATATGGGATATAAAATGACAAAGCAATGCATGACTTGTTGAGGAGTAGAGAGTACTGCAGACTTTGAACTCGAGTATTTTTTTAAACTCTAGTTTCAGAAAAGTAAGCATTTTATGGCATCTACTATGTGCCAGTTACTGCTGAACATTGGTAATGCAAAGAAAATTGTAATAGAAAATTGGTAATACAAAGAAAAACAAAAGGACAGTCCCTGTTCTCAAGGAGCTCACACAGCCTAATTGAGGGGAAACAACTATTCTTTTATTCTTAAAATTTTGCAGGTCTCCCATTATAGGAGTTTTTCATCTATCATAGCACACGATCTATTCCACTGTTTTCTCCCCCATCTTGCTACATAATTTGCTTATTCATCTCCTTTTCTAGTCGTGTAATTGATTATCATTTATCCATTAGGATAATATCTCATATCATTCCGGATTGGTACTGTATTTCAGCCTGCTCAAGTCCACCATAGTTCCTCACCATTCCTGCGTGAGTCTCTGCCGCATTGTTGATGAAAAATGTTGATGGTTGAAAAAGCTTAAGGTTATTTTATATTTAAAGTGACAGGGACTCACTCATAGCAGAAGTTCTTAAGTGATGAAACTCCTTTCTTCAATGTAGACCAGCATCTTTTTTACAATTTAAAATCTTATGGGAGTTGGCTATACCACTGAAAAGTTAACATGACTTCCCCAAGTTGACAGAACCAGTAGTGTCTCAGGCAGATACTCAATGTTCATGCTTTCTCCCTGGTACACTATGCTTCCTTTTTTTATAGCTACATTTTTGGTTATTTCTGTAAATGATATAAAGGAAGTTTGGAGGTACTAGAACTCCCTCTTGTGGACTTAGTTTTTTAATGAAATTTTTTCTTATATGCTTTCTTAATACATGGCATGTAACTTTTAAATAAATCATTAAAATGTAATTCTTTTCTTACTACTTTCAATATTTTATATTAATGAGAAGTAGTAAAAATAGCTATTACTGAAAAAAAAAAAGCCAAGTAGAAAACATACTAGGATTTTATTCATTGTGTAAATGATATGGTCTTTATAGATTGCTGATTGGAAAATGTTTCTTTAAATATTTCTTCCATGTTTTAATATAACATGTTGAAAGTGCCTGTCTATGAGTGCCTGTCTATGATAGGCATAAATAATAAAAAAAATTTATAAGTAACAAATTTAGAAAATAAAGCATTTTATTTAGTGGTTCTGTGATATCATTGGTATCGTTATACCGGTGACACAGAAATCAATCAGTAATTATTTATTAAGCCCTTCCTTTATTCTATGTGCCATGCTACATAGTGGGAATACAAAAAAAGAGACAAAAGACAGTCTGCCATCAAAGAAATCTAATGGAATAGTTCTATGTCTAATAACTAGATAACATTTGTGACTTTTGAGTACTTCTTAATATTAGTGTTTAGAGGCCCACCCACTGGTATTGTATCAAGATTGCTATACTTTACCTGGGTACTTCTGGGGCACCCGTTGTTAATCAGTGAATCTTGCTTGGCACACCACCTTTTCTTGTATATCTCCTTATAAATATAAAATTATTTGCATAAGTTTATTTGGTAGGTGACTTAAATACATTTTCTTAGAATAACAGTTTTGAAAAACTAAACTTATAAAAACATTCTTGTAAGCTATTTATTTTTCAGTTTAAAAATTTTAGATTGGAAACACAGGATCCATATCACTAGGATTTGACATAGGAGGTGATAAACTTTTCTTTTGGGGAATTAACCATCTCTTTGACTTTCATATCTCCAATGGTAAATTCCAATAATTCCAATTATTGTTTGTTCCAATTCCAATAATAGTTTCACAATGTGTTGTTATGTTTAGATGAGAACGAGTTTTTCTTAGGTGGTAGGTATATTATGTAAAGGCAATTATTTATTGTTGTTTTTTCTTTAAATGTTCCCTTAGATATATGTGAGTGCCAGGCAACAGTATTCTAATCTATTACTGGAATATCTCTGCATTTCAGCAAAGCTGTGATTTTGTTTATTTAAGCCCCGTTTCATTGGTATAGGCTTTTGTCATTTTTCGTAAATTCTTCCACTGAGTTACTACTACTAGAAGACTACCCTGGTTATTTTGAGGGATGAACTTACCTATCCATTTATTACCTTTTGATCTCCCTAAGTAATTGATCTGCTTCCTTTTTATATTTTTTGCACTACTTCTCTTAAAGTCATTCTTAGTAGTATGTTACAGCCTTTTATACTCAACATTTCTCTTTCTAAGACCTTCATGTCCCCTATAGTTGTGACTCTAACAAGATTGTTTTCTGTGATGTTGTGCCCTTGACCTATCTGTTTGAATTAACATTTAAAAAATGGATTTTTGTAACAGTGAGTAGCTTAGAAGCATTGTAAATGCACTGTGCAATTTTGTAAATGCGATCTAGCCCTTAGGACTTTTAAAAAGAGGAAGCAACAAAGATTTGACTTTTACATTGCCACAGATATGTTTCAGGGGTGTTTGAAAAAAGAGCCTAAGATTATGTAGTCTCCGTTCTCCATCCTAATATAATTGGAGACTACATATTTAGTTTTATCAAAGCTTCTTTTTAAAATTATTATTTTCTTACTCTTTCAGGCAGAAACCACTAATACAAGCCTTTTGCAAGTTCATCTAGAATGTAGTTTACATAATAAAGTTTGTCAGCAACTCAAGGTAAATGCTTTTCCTTTTTAAACAACATCTATACATTAAAATTAAAAATCATCTTGTATTTTGGCGATTTTTTTTTTGTTGGGTGGGAAATCATCAAAATTTTTGTGCTTTGGAATCCAAATGTGATGAGTTTTTGTTTTCTTTTCCTTCCCCCTATCCTCAGAGTTGCTACTTAGAATCAGATGACACTTTGCTGCTACAAATGAGCATCATTCTAACCACGGAAACCTCCCCTGAAGAATATGAGGAGAGTAGACAAGACTTACTTGATAATCTTTCCATTGTTTATGTAGCTATAGACAAAACTGAGACCTCAGGTAAGGTGAAACCATTGTAGCTCCTATTGTAATATAGCTTGGTAGTTGAAGAAGCATTGATTGCTTGGAAGTGTTCACTTTGATGTAGTTATTCCAAGGAAGAGGCAGAAAGTACTTTGCTTTTCCTCTAAATGTAAACAGAGTGAAGGGTTCCACAGGTTGTAGAGGGAAGACAGCTGCTTGAGTATGTCCTTTGCTATCCTAAAGCAAATGGGGGGACAAAGGTCTTCCATTCCCCATCAGAGTTGTTTTGATGGTCATGGATTATCTGACATCCATTTCATTTGTTTCTATTTTACTGTGAATGGAAGCTCTCTTGATCTTATTAAAAAAAATACATTTGGAATTAGGAGGATGTGGGTTTGACCCTTGCCTCTGACACTGATTAGTCTTGAGAAAATGGGAAAGTCTTTTAACCTCTTCAGATTTTTGTTTTGTCATGGAAAATGGGCATGATAAATCTTGGAATATGTATGTCACTGGGTAGTTGTGAAGATCAAATGAGATAATGTATGTAAAGAATTTCATGAACTTTAAAGTGCTATGTAAATATCTATTAATATTATTATTCTAAAATTTTAGTGAATTACCAGATTATAGTAAATTAGAGCCAGAAATTCCTGGAAACCTGTGAGTGTAGTATAGTCTGTGAAGCTTGACCCTGGAAAATTTGAGTCCTGCCTAACAGTATTAACTTTACCGCCCCTTAAAATTTATGGGCTTCAACTTTCCGGGTGCTTTAATGGGATAAACATCATTTTTCATCCATAATCTCCATTATGCAGAGATACCTATATTTGTTGATCGATTCAATCAAAAATCTGCATTTTACATTATTTTAGAAGAAAGAAATCAGAAAATAATGAGAACTTGCTATTTCTAGGAATTGGATTTGGTGGCAGCATAAATTTTTTATCCCTCAGAAGTAATTTGTAGTAGTGGTTGAATAAGTAAACATTATTGTAATGACTGACATTTATTACAGTGTTTTTTGAAGTTTGCAAAATATTTGACATACAGTCTTTAGGTCCATTAAGCAATAAGCGTTCATTTTTTGCTGTGAATGATAGCATTTTTCTTTAGCTATTTAGGTTATTCAAGCTTAGCATTTGAAGAGAGGGGAGAAACCCACCATATATCAAAATTTGACAAGTTTAGAGTTAAAAGCAAGCTATTTTTTGTTGGCAACCTTAGATCATTATAATGCAGGGCTCCTTTCTTTTTCTTTCTTTTTCTCACTCTTTTTTTCCTTTTTTAAAAATCTGGGTCCTGTTGAAGATTCCTTGGATAATTTTTCATGGAGTTTATGAATTTGGATGGGAAAAAGTGACATCTTTATTAACTAACCTCTAATTGAAATTTATTATTTCCTTGAATTATTTGAAAATATTATTTTGAAAACCTCTAACTTAAATTGAGAATTATTTTACATTATTTGAAAACATGGCAATGAGGAGTTTATAGATTTTACCCTCCTGCAGGGGCTGTGATCCAAAGGGATTGAGAATCTTTGTGTAATATCTCATGGTATTGTGCTCAATTTTAATCACTGAATGTGTGGAAGACTATTGCTTCCTAGAGGCAGCTATGGTGTAGTAGAAAGGACATAGGTCTGAAATCCAGAAGTCCTAAGTTCTAGTCCATCCTTAGAGATCACTTTTGAGATGTATGAATGTGGGCAATTCATGTTAAATGAAATCTAATTAAATTACATCTAATTACCTTGGTTTTCTCTCCTGTAAAATAGAGGGAATGATAATAGCACCAGCCTCCTAAGGTAGTTGTGAAGATCAATTGAGAGATTGTGTGTATAGTGCTAAGCACATTCATAGGATGATGACGCATAAAACTGGTGACTTACTGTACTTGAAGTAATAAATAAACATCCCTTGATAGACTTGGATATATGTACTTGTAATCTGATACAATGCAGTTAATTTCCTACCAAGTCTCTTCATTTGTTTATAATAACTAAAAATGTATTTTCTTTAAGTCACACATCCTCAAGTGAAAAGTAGTAAGCACTTAAAAAATGCTTATTCCTTTCCCTTCTCTTTTCTTGCCCTAGTAGTCACTGCCTAAGAAGTGGCTGCCACAACTCTTGATTGATTGTTACTTGGGCTAATGTAGCTGATCAGATTGACCATTCTCTGTTACAAATCTCAAATATATCATTTATTTACTCGCTGTTTTTTCACAATTTTGATAGCCTGTGGTAACTGTCTTTTTTCTTGGGAAAAAAAATCCCTGTTTTTATTTCAGTGGAGAAATCTTTATTACAACTTTGACAGAAATTTACATGATTTTTTTCAGTATATAAAATTTGGAAAATTTTGTTTTAATTCAGTTACTTTAATTGTTTTTGACAGATGATTCTGCAGTAAATATGTATGTATTACATTCAGGAAACAGCCTTCTATGGATACAGGTAATTGACTTACTGGCCTTTTATCTTTTATGTTTATTTTGTAACACCTAAGATATGTAAAAATATTTTTGGGGAGGTTTTTATTTTGCATTTTCAAATGTACATTTAACATAGTAATTTATAGTTATGGTTTTTGATCTAATCTTGTTAGGGAGGTTATATACATGAATTTTTTTTCTTTACATCATAACATATACCATAGTTTCTCTTCTGTCTTGGATGATTTAGTGTCGTTTTTGTCAGAAGTTATATACTATGCAAACTGTCAGGGATCTTCCAGCCTATTTATCTTTTGATTAATATTTTTCTAGTACATATCATCATTTTTCAGATAATAATTTAGAAAAGGAGGATGTATGGTGTAAAAGAAATATATTTCTGTTTATCATAAAGAAATTAAGAGACTTGGTAGAATATTTATTACAGTGTGCCAAATTATTTATATATACATATGTGTGTGTACTTATATATGTATATGTTCATCTAAATATCAAGAGGTATTTTTGCATTTAATGCTGATAAAAAGTGTAGTGAAATGATTTTGTACTTGATTCCCACTTCCAGCCCATTTTATTAGTCAATTTGTGACATTGGTAGGCCTGTTTCCTTATCCATAAAATGTAGTTAGTATAGTTGCTATCCCATTCATAAATGCCTTTATTAATAGACATTGATGGATTAATAATGACTACTTTATATAGGATTTTAAGGACCAAATAAAGCACTTTGTATTATATGCTATACCAATAGAAAGTATTACTGTCACACTGATGCTCATGACTTAAAGGAGGGTTTTTTTGGGGGGGAGCGAGGGGAGAATAGAGAGTATGAGGAAATCTTGGAATGTTTAGTCTTAGGATTTTATTGGTATTTGGAGTTTTCAGAAAAATCGGAAATTGGAAAATTGAAAAAAAGTTGAAAGTCCTACCAATGCAGATCAACAACTGTTTTATAGTAGTCTTTAAAGAATTGCTTGGGACTCTGAAAGGGTTATGTGACTTCTTAAGCGTTGCAAAAACCAGTATGTAACAGGTGGTACTTGACTTAAAGGACAGGCTCTTTATCCACTAAGCCATGCTGCTTCTCAGGCTTAAGTGACATCAGTAGAGGAAATGCATGATCCAAGGAGGAGGAGGAAGGAAGTAAGGTCATGAGGGTAAAGACATGTCAGCTGCGTGCCTGCGTGCTCCCTGGTCTCCACACAATATTCCAACTTAGAGGAGGGCCGCTGGTGTATTTTTATGGAAAGAGAGAGACAAGAACGGTATGCCCATAGATGAGTATTGGAATCTGATGAAGAACTGAAGAATGGTGCCAAATAAAACTGATGATGATGATGAGTAAAGCTAATCTCCTATTTAATAAGTGCAAATTCTGAGATCCCTAAAATTTACAATTGAGTCAGAAGGAACCTGAATTGGGGGGAGTAGTTAAATTGTTCTTTTGACTTGAGCATAGAAGATGTCACAGTCTGCCTAATTTTTTGTTCCAAGTCTGTTTTTCTTTAAAACATTTTACTTTGAATTTTTTTTTAGACTGAGAATAAAGTTGGCCTCTTTCCCATAATATCAACAATTATCTTTTGGACAAAGCTCTGTACTTTTCCCTCCTGCTGCATCTTCATCTGTCTAGATAATATGGGTCACTCCATAGTTTATCGCTTTTCCTATCTGAAGTTTTCCTCTTAGGATCTGATTTCCCACCCTCTTCTTCTTTTGCCAGTTTTGTTTTCCATTTCTACATCCTTCAAATTCTGTGTCCTTTTTAAAAATGTAGAGACAAATATACTCAGTAGTCATCTTCCAACCAGGAAGTCAATGATGTTTATCTTTTATTTCAGGATGTACATCATTTCTCACAAAGAGATTCTTTATCTCTGCAATTTCAGCCAGTCCTGCTACCCTCTTCTACAACCAATTTTACCAAAATTGCTTCTTTTATTTGTAAAGGTAAAGTATTTGTACATGTCTCCTGTTTACTTCTGTTGTTAAAACATACTTCCCCCCCCACCTCCCCCACCCACCAAATGGTTATCACTGATATTGTTTCCCAAGAATAGCATAAATATGTAATGGCCAAACCTTACTGTAATGTCTTGAAACTCTGCCATAAAGCCATCTAGCTGATCACCCATTTGTAATATTGTTCCTGTGAGACTTAACTGTTCCCTGTTTTGTCATTTCACCTAAAGCCTCATTTTTGTGAAACAAGTTAATAATGTTAGGCAGATTATACTTGTATAGGTGATATAATTATGATAATTATTGATGTCTCTATGGAATGATTTATTCACAACTGCAGATTAGCTTAAGATAATGAGTCTGATTCCCATTATGCAGGGATTAATAGTTCTTGAGAGTTTTGCATGAGGAAGAAATGCTGGTGCTATTTTATACTCCTTATGTGAAATTTTGTATGGGAATCCTTAATTCAGTACTGATCAGGAATTAAGAATGATCAAAGATTTCTACTTTGTCCTATAAGGAACTTTTTTATAGTTCAGTTTGGTTTTATTTTCAGGTCTGCATTTTTCTTTCTGTACCCCCCCTCTCTTGCCTCTTCTTTCATAGACAGGCCAGGCCTTTGGATGACAAAATATTTAAAAAAAAAAAAAAAAGCAAAACAAATCTCCCAAACTTTCACTTACCATTTAGATTTTCTTTCTTTGCTGCTCATTTCCTTCAATGCCCTGTTATGGTACCCAATTTGGCTTCATTTTTCTTTCCCATCGTACTGTAGCTGGCAAACCTAAGGACTTTTCCCCTATTAACTGAGTGAAAAGTAGGGCTTTGTCACGGAAAAAAGATGAAGTGTGGAAGTTAAATTTTCCTCCAAGAAAATAAACTGGAGGCATGAAAGGCTTGGCAAAGGAGGCACACAGGTAGTAGGGCAGTTAGTAAGGAGAAAAAGCATAAGTGGAAAGTAAGAGGTTTGTGCTTGACCCTGATTTTTTTTTCCCATTCCCAAACAGCTCCATCCTGTCTCAGTGAAACTGATTTTCGTGGGGAAGGAAGAAATCCGAAAGGCATGGCCACCTTGCAAGCATGTCTTTCTCGCCCTGTGGTGCAAGGGTAGGTTCAGCCAATCAATTCATCAAGCATTTATCAAGTACCACCTTTGGTCTAAGCACTGTGCAACCCCTTCCTCGAAGGAGCTCATAAATCTTTTGGCAGCAGGTTAATTTTAGTCTTCATTCTGTTTTTCATTAAGAGATAGAGAAGAGCTTCTTAAACAGAAATCCTTAGGGAGATTTTAGGTATTTTTATAGGTGAGATTTTCATCCTAGCTATTAAAGTAATTTTTTTCACTCCCTTTAAATCAGAACAATTAACCTGATCTGGTTCTTTTTGTCTCCTTCTGTTCTTTATTATGATTTCCTACAGCAATTAATACTGAACCATAGGAAGTTAGCAAGAAGTGGAGGGAGCACTGGATTATTCGCAGACTCAATAATAATCCCATCTCAGATAACTAGCTTTTCTGACTTTTTGAAATAGAGTGCTGTCGCTGCCATCCCTTTATTTAGAGTGTTGGCAGGAAGCTTGAGACTAATATCTATGTTCTCTGTGTGTTTGTTCACAGATACTTTGCAATTGACCCTTCTGCAATCCAGTTTCACCTTGAGCCACATTGGAATGCATCCAGCGTTTGGTCAATCTGGTACACTAATCATTTTAGTCCTATTGTTGTTATAAATGATGTGCTTGTTCCCAAGGAGACCAAGCATATTTTAAAGGTAAGTATGTGCACATTTTTTAAGAAGTTAATTTTATTCTAGCTTAAGTACTTATGCTCATCTTTTTTTGTGGGTGGTCATTTAGGAAAAGAAGTATTTTATATTTCATATCTTCAAAATAATTTTTCAGGAAATGGCCTTGAGAAGCAACATGTTGCGGTGTGTTTGAAGTCAGTATATAGTTTGGATTCTGGCAGATTCTTTAACATCTGATTTCATTTTCCTTCTCTGGAAATTTGAGATTAAGATTACACAACCTATAAAATCTTCTTCATCACTGAATTTGTCTTATGTTCTTATTGCTTTCCCATTCATAGGATTGAGTTTTGGGGGGATGGTGGTGGTAGTATAAATCGAGAACTTGCTGGATTTTCAATCAAAAAAAATTTTCAAAATAACAATGTTGGTCTAATTATATAAAATGAGATCATTTTGCAAGGAAAAAAAATTAAGTCTAGTGAAAAATAATACTGATTATAGACTGTACTTAGATTTTATTATAAGGCCTACT
The DNA here is from genome assembly GCF_902635505.1 of Sarcophilus harrisii. NCBI lineage: Eukaryota > Metazoa > Chordata > Mammalia > Dasyuromorphia > Dasyuridae > Sarcophilus > Sarcophilus harrisii. The sequence goes on from NC_045431.1 coordinate 78,902,020, forward strand.
GGTGTAGTGTCCCTAAGGTGGAGCCATGTATTATATTGTGGGTTTTTCTGTAACTATACGTATGTAGAACCTTTTTTTGGTGGTTGTTACGAATTTTTGCTTTTCACATCAAATCAGGAATCATTAATGTTGTAAATAGAGGATTTCATAGAAAGAAATAAATGAAAATTTATGAGTTGCACTAAGGAAATTATTCTTCTGTAAAAAGGGATATGCCAGAATAAATCAGTGCATGAAAAATGCCGCCATTTGTGAAAGATTTCAGCTTAATTATATAGAATTACATAAGACAAAGAGTTCCAAATAGATTGTGTTTTAAAGTTTTTGATCTCCTCACACTTAATTTGACATGGCCTGTTTATTTAGCCTTTTCTTTTCATTTAGAAAAAAAAGTTTTAAAAGGAAAATTTTGAAGGGGAGGTTTTAGATACTATACCCTTTTATAAGTGAAATTTTACAATGATGATTAGTTGTAGAAAAAAAAAATCTATTTTGGTTTTTTCCTTTTAGATTCAGAATTTCACTGGCCCCTTATTTCTACCTCCAGGATGTTGGAATATATTTTCTTTGAGAGTTGGTATTAAAGACACTGCAGTAAATATGTTCACCCATGTGTCTTTGACCACAAACATAGGCGCTACATTTACAATACCTCTCCAGATTTATTCATCTCCGGCCAAGGTATTGTTTTATCAGACAGTTGTGTTTTTGTGTGTATGTGTGATGTGATGTGTGTAATTGGATTTCATTAAGGATCTCTTAACTTTCTATTACCTGTCAAGACTTAACAAAAGAGGGTTAAGTTCTTTGATACTAGTTTGAAATCCAGCAATATTACAACATTTTTTTCTGCTTGATATCAGTTCAAATAGACTAAATAATATAAATTTGGGAACACTAGAAAATAGGTTGGTTTTCTCAAGCAAATTTGGGATCATTAGATTTCCTGAGGACAGGAATGCAACAAAATATTCATACTTAAGAAGGATTTTACTCCTTAGGGTCATCTCTTTGGAGATAGTCTCCCACTGCATAGCCATGTTGATTTAAAAGATATAGGAGGGTGGAATTGAATCTATATTGACCTCATGAGACAGAGCAAACATTCTTTCAAATATTGCATTTTTATTTTGTTGCCATCTCTTATTAATGTTTAATTTGAATAGGGATAGAAGTCTACTGATTTTTAGCATTCTGGTTGTCTGATTTCTAGAGAAATGGTGTTTAATATAGATGTAGACTAATATATGTTCCATGTGGGAAGTGTTTTGGGGTTTGTATGTTTGGTGTCACTTTAAAAATTATTTATTGCCTTTCATTTAGGCAGGGAGTCTGGTCTCTGAAGTGATAGCCCATTGTGGAATGCACTATTACATGGGAAAACTAAATCAAGGTAACTATTTTATTCAGTCTTGCTCTTAGAAATGAAATTTTTGTTAGGGATGGAAAGGTGAAGGGCAGCAAGGGCAGCTTTGGGATATCTCCTCCCCCCCCCTCTTTTTTTAAAAATTAATATAGTTGTACCATATGTTGCTCTCTGAGAAAAGTGGTCATTTACTAAATGCTTTAAAAGATTCCTCTACCAGAATTTGGGATATGACAGTGAAGATAACTTCTTAAATTTATGACATTCTTTATTCATTTTCAGAGCTTTTGTACATGTATTTGTTCATTCAATCCTTACTCGGGCCCTATTTTTAATAAAGATCAGTTAGGAGGCTCTGGCTTTGTGTATAAGATAACATTTACGGTCTAATCTAAGGAAATATGTTATCTTTGACCTGACAGAGTTTGGATAGACATCATAATAGAGGATTCATAGTGATTATGTCAGAGCTGGGAGACTTTGGTCATATTATAGTTAACAATATTTTCACAGGGATTAAACCTGGGTGAGGAAGTAATGTTGGAAGGGGCCATTTCCAGACTTTCCCCCCAAACTTCCAATTCAGAATAATAATTTTCCAAGTAAGCATCAGAAACTTGTTATTTAGATTAGAATTTTATACTGATTTAACATTGCCCTCTCGAGTTTTATGGAAATACTAGGGAATTCTTAGACCAAGCCCTTGGCATGTGTAAGTACAAAGCCATCTTTTTTCATCTCCTGCTATGTTCATTTACTGATTTGAACTGTTTTTGGCAGGGAGATAATAAGTACCCTGGGAACTTATGATGAGGGGAAGCCATATTTGTATGTAAAATGAATAATAACTGAATAACAAACTAACATTAATGAAAGTTCCATAACTGGAACAATTAAAAGTTACTTTATAGTATATTCACAGAATTTGTATTCATTTTACATGATTACAATAAAATAGAACATTTTGTTAAAATACTTTTGGGTGATGCATTAAGAACCATGATTTCTTCGGTATAGGGAATTCCCTGTTTGAAATGCCATCCTCAGATTTGGGCAGCTTGCTAGTTTATAGCCTTAGAGAGTTACCTACAGCCTTTGATGGGATTTAGTGATTTGTTCAGAGTTTCACCATAAGTCAGAGGCAAGACATAAACCTAGTGTGGGACTCTGATTTTCAAGGTTAGGCCCCTACCCACTCTGCTGTGCAGCTAATATAAATAATAAGTCTGTAAACTTTTCTGTGTCATGTCACTGGGCTGCTCTTGTGAAATAAATCTTTGCCCAGAATAGTGTTTTTAAATGTATTTTATGTATGTATTTTTAAATACATAATAATGAATATATAGCACAGCAAAGGAAATCAGTTATACTGAAGTATGCTTATCAAATGTTTAAAAAAAAATCAAGTACATTGCCCCAAATTAAGAAGCTTTCGTCAAAATGGATAATCTAGATGATTGAATTTAGTCAACATTAAATCTAATTGACTTTTGGAGCGATAGATATTAATGAAGAGTCAACAGAAGAGACAGTTCTCATTGTGTAATAAGAGAAATCTGGCATTTTCAAAATTCATTATGTGATGTCTTCCAGGTTGGTTAGCCAGTAACAGAGTATTTCTGGGAATCCTGTGGTGCTTAATTATAAGTATAAAGTAAATTGAATTGTGCTTTCTGTTATTGCAAAGACATTACTTGATTTCCTTTCCAGCAAGTCCTCGTTGGCAAGCGGGCTTTTCCCTGGGCCATTCTACTCAGAAGATGGATTCTGAGCTTGCAAATAAACTGTATCAGAGGTGGCAGAGGATTAAAACTGGTCATGTCTGCAGGTGTGTTCCAAGTTGGGTCCACAAATACTTTCCTTTATCATTAGGACACTTTATGAAATTAGTGTTTTATGTAGTATTCTCCTTCTTGTAATGAACTTTTAAAGATTGACTTAATATTTAAATTTCCAGAAAGATTGTGCGACTCTTTCTGGCACCTACAAGCCAGTACTTATTAAATATCTACCGGGGGAAAAGGGGGTCAGCGTTGTTGGGGACAGAGGTCCTTTTATGTACCCTAATAGCAGAGAGTAGGCTTATATTTTGCATAAAACTTTTTCTTTATTGAACAGGAGAAGTGTTTTGGGAATGACTCCATTTGTTTATTCTAAGAAATCTCGAGAATCAGGATCCTTTGCTTCCTCTTTGCCACGTTTAATCACAGAACCTGGCCTTACATTAAACTTCAGTGCGTCTGCGCTCAGGACCAGTATGGTGAGAATAATGTTGTTTTATCTCCTATGCCAGTAATTTGCCTATGTGTATGTATGTGTGCACATCTCATTGTTTTAGAGTCTATTTAAGAAGTGCAAAAGAAAGTTAAATTTACGTTAAAAATGTTATTTATCTAACTTTTTGACATGTACATTAGCTTAGGAAAAACCACAACAAAATCACAAGTAAAAAAATGAAATTATTATTTTTTTAATTAAAGCTTTTTATTTTCAAAATATACATACATGGATCATTTTCTGTATTTATCCTTATAAAACTTTGTGTTCCAAATTTTTTCCCTCCCTTTTCCCTACCCTCTCCCCTAGATGGCAAGTAACCCAATATATGTTAAACATTTGCAGTTTTTCTACATATATTTCCACAATTATCATGCTGCACAAGAAAAATCAGATCAAAAAAGGAAAAAAAATGAGGAAGAAAATACACTTGGAGTAAAAACAATAAAAAAGTGAAAATACTATGTTGTGATCCACATTATCCACATTCAGTTCCCACAGTCCTGTCTCTGGTTGTAGATAGCTCTTTACATATGGGAGAACACTGGGGAAATGATTTAAAAACTCCCCAAACCAAAAAAATCAAACTTTTAAAAAAAGTTTCTTTTTTATTCTATAATTAACAGACGTGAATATTTGAATTTACAAAAAGTATTGTATATGAAAATACAAACTTCCATCACATTAGCTTATTTTTCAGATGTTTATGTTAAATTTAAAGGAATAATGTTGTCATTGCCCTTTTTGTCCCCTCACAAAGTGCCCTCTGTGTATCTTCTATTTCACTGATTGCTTTTTCTTGCACCAATATCATGAATCCCCTTTTCCCAAACCACAACTTTTCTTCCCTAATAGCCACCTATGTCACAGGTACAAACAAGCAAAGCAAATTTACTTTGCCTTGTTATAAAATGAATATTTCATTCTCAACCTCTAATCCCATCTACACTTCAGCAAAAAGTGGAAGTTTTCTAAGAATCATTGCACTGATTGTACAGTGGTCTTTCAGAGTCATGTTATTGTACTAATTATTGTCCTGCTACTGCTCTGTTGTTCATTTGTATCCAACTGTGTATGACCCCCATTCTCTTAGCAAAGAGGGGTTGGCCATTACCTTCTCAGCCCTTTTTACAGATGAAGAAACTGAGGCAGGCAGGGTGAAGATACTTGCCTGGGGTCTGATGCCAGATTTGAATGTTGGAGGATGGGTGCCCTGTGTTCTACTGTGCTGCCCTTCTGCCAAAGTTTGGGTCCCTCAGGGGAATGGGAGGCCCTTAAGGATAAAGATTATTTTTCTTTTATTTTTGTGTATGGCCCCCATGTTTCCCCCATCATAGAGCCTGACATCAATGCTGATTGCATTGGGTTGGAAACTAGAACATTGCTTCTAAATTGACCAGTCTAATTTTCCATTGTCATCACATACAGGTGTTTTAATTTAAAATTTTCATCTAGGTGAAATATTTTGTGCTGAGGAATCCCTCATCTTTCCCAGTTACTCTGCAGCTGTTCCCTCTGTCTTCATATCCTGAACCCGAATGGGCGTTGAACTTGCTCCATAAATGGTAAAGTACTTCATCTTAAGAAGAAACTTTATTTTTAAAGTTTATATTGTTTTTATATCGCCTTTCCCCCCAAATATTTCCTGCCCCCTCCTTCCCAAACCCCACCTACTTCAAAAGTTATTCCTTGTAATAAAGAATAAATCAATTTGCTTAAATTCATCCAAAACATTAACTGAGGCTGGTAGCATGTGCAGTGGGGCGCACCTCGTCTCTGACCTCTGCAAAAAGGGATGTCTTCACATCTTTTTGGGCCCTAAGCTTGATTGATCAGTACGATTATACAGCATTTAGTTCCATGAGGGAACTTCTGTTATTACTGTTGAGAAAAACGACTCAGTCCCTTCGTTGTTATTCTACAGGAGCACTGAGTCTGTGTATGGTCAGTTCTCAGCTATATTCCCGATCATCATTAAGAGATCTCCCTGGTCCTTTCTAGTGTTAAATCTGGCCTAATTTGTGTGTTGAAGGTACAAGTTAATTTCGGTGTCTGGGAATTGGTGATCTTTATGCTATCCCAGCCCCTTGGTTGTGATTAGTTTTTGAAAGTGGTAACTGATCCCCCTGCTCTAATGGTGTTTGTTATTTGACCCTCTCTATGGTGCTCTTCTAATGTTGCTCTCACTAGAATATGATTATGCTTTCAGCCCCTTGGTAAAATTCTATAAAGATTAATTCTGAATGAGAAGATAAGAAACTAACTTAGCAGAACAGTAGGAAAATATGAACTTCTTTAGTTTTAATGAAATAAAATGTACATATAAATAAATGTATTTAAGTATGTATATCCATATGTATATACCTATATACCTACACACATTTCAGCTAGTTGGCACAGTAGATAGAATGCTGGGCATGAGTCAAGAAGAATTATCTTCAATGATGGATAGAAGCAGCTACACCCAAAGAAAGAACACTGGGAAATGAATGTAAACTGTTTGTTTGCATTTTTGTTTTTCTTCCCGCGTTTTTACCTTCTGAATCAAATTCTTCCTGTGCAACAAGAGAACTGTTCGGTTCTGCACACATATATTGTATCTAGGATATACCGTGCCATATTTAACATGTATAGGACTGCTTGCCATCTGGGGGAGGGGGTGGAGGGAGAGAGGGGAAAAATCGGAACAGAAGTGAGTGCAAGGGATAATGTAAAAAAATTACCCTGGCATGGGTTCTGTCAAAAAAAAAAAGTTATAATAAAAAAAAAGAATTGATAAATAAAAATAAGTATAGAATAAAAAAAAAGAAGAAGAATTATCTTTAGGAGCCCGTGACCCTGGACAAGTCACTTAATCCTCTTTGCCTGTTTCCTCATCCATAAAATGGGCTGGAGAAGGAAATGGCCGACTCCATTATCTTTGTCAAGAAAATGCAAAACTCAAATGGACCCACAAAGAGTCGGCTACAACTGAAAAATTGACTGAACAACTAAAAAGATTTATTATTTCTCACTTTTGTATATCATGAATATGAAACTCACCTTTAAATATCCTTTTAGTTTTCTTTTGCTCATGATGTATTATATTTTTAAGATCTGATTTAGAGCAATATAGAAACTTTTTTAGGGAGAGGGGATGAGGAAATTGAGATTAAATGACTTGCCCAGGGTTAGACAGCTAATAAGTGTTAAGTGTCTGAGGCCGAATTTGAATGCAGGTCCTCTTGGCTTCAGGACCCATGCTTTGTCCATTGTGCTCTATTTAGCTACCTCTGGAAAGAACCTTTGAGACCCTTTTGCTCAATTTCAGGCTACAAGCCCATGAACACAGGGTTGAAAAAAGTCAGAAGGAGGGTGGCCCATCTCTTGTCCTTTTCTTAGAGAGAACCTAAAGAAGGTAGTGAAGGGACTGCAGAATTTAGTCAGGATTTGGGTTCAGATTCTGGTGCTGGATGTGTCTTGTGTATTCTTCATGTCTCTAGACCTCAGTTCCTTACATGGAAATTGTGTAGACTGGGTTACCCCAAAGGTTCCCCCACTAGTTCTAGGTCTACACCAGTGATAGTTTTGCATAGTCAATATTGGATGATTAGTTGTCACAAACCAAGTAACATTTGCTTAAAAGCCTACACCAGTCATTTATCTTTTGACAGATTGGAAATAAAATACTGATTTTTCCCCTCACTGTTTTTATTTCCTTTCTACTCAGGTTTGACATTGATATCCAAACAATCAATTTCACAACTGGTGAATTCCAGCTTACTGAAATGTGCCCCAATCTGGTAAGATGCTTACTTTGGGCAAAGACAGGATTATTGTAGGAAACAAGAGTAAACATTAGTATATAGCTCTCACTGAATTATATTGAAATTGTTATAGCATGCTATCTTTGGTAGTCATTTTCTAAGTCCTTAACAGTATCGTGGCATATTTATTAGAAACTTTAAAATTTTAATATGTTGAATTTCAAAGTGTAGCCAGATCTGCTATGGGTTCTGTAAAGTAATTATACTATTAGTAATCCCCATCTTACAATTTTTGCCAGTTGCTTCTTCTGCAGTGTCCAAGGTACTGAATGAGTATATTATAATGGTTGGTTGATATAAGCTGGTAAATTGCTTTGCTAATTTAGTTTTTTATCATCACTGTGAGTGAGCAAAGTGATATCAAATGACATTATTGCTGAAAGGGGATTATAGTAGGGCAGAACTAGGGGTTCTGATCCTATTAATGGGATTCTGTTGCTAACCCTCTGTGTTTCTAGCAGACCATCTCACTTAAAAGCCTCACTTAATCCCATCTGTTCAGATAGGTAATGATTCAGAGGGTTAGAAGTGTGAAGGACTTATTAATATGTGTTTATGACCACTAGTAATTAGCATGCAGGAATTACTTTTTGCTTATTGACTCAAGGGCCTAGTTTCCCAGTTTTCATTCTTTTGATTTACTGGCTCTTTTGGAAAAATCCTCATTCTGCCAAATGACTTATCTTTGACCATATGAAATCTGTTCTACAGGATAGCTTTCTGAAAATGTTTATCTGAAATACTTTAATTTCTCCATTTCTACCCCCTTTTACATTTTAGGTATTAGAAATCCATAAAACATATGCAAATCTAACTATGAGGAGAGTATTTCTCACACATATGAAATGTTCATACTTTTTTAAAATAATAAACTAAATCACTACAAGATTTGAAATAAAAGGTTCAAAAGTAGTATGAAAATTCTCTGTTTTTCTTGATATGCATTTGGAAATTATTTAAATTAGATTTCCTTGTAAATTTCACAATTTCTCACTTTTTCTCTGGTAACAACCACTGGATATAGTTTGCAGATGTACCAGTCTTCGGACTTAGGTCACATCTGGAGTGTTGCATCTGTACATTCCATTTTAAACATTTTTTGCTGTTGTTCAGTCATTTTAATCATGTCTAATTTTTGTGGCTCTAATTGGACTTTTCTTTCTTTCTTTTTTTTTTTTCCCCCTGAGGCAGTTGGGGTTAGGTGGCTTACTTAGGGTCACACAGCTAGGAAAATGTTAAGTGTCTGAGAACAGATTTGAACTCAGGTCTGCCTGACTTCAGGGCTAGTGCTCTATCCACTGCGCCACCTAGCTGCCCTTACTTGGACTTTTCTTGACAAAGATTTGTCAAACAGCAGTTTGTCATTTCCCACTTTAGCTCAGTTTGCATTTGGGGAAATTGAGGCAGGCAGGGCTAAGTGACTTGTCCAGGGGCGTACAGCTGGTAAGTGCCAGGCTGGATTTGAACTCAGGAAGATGAGACTCCCTGACTCCAGGCCATGCACTATGGCGCCACCTAGCTTCTCTAGAAGTAGATGAGTAGATGAACCAGCTAGGAGGCTCAGTGGACAGGACAGTGGGCCTGGAGCCAGGGAGGCCTGGGTTAAAATATGGCCTCAGACATTAACTATGGGACCTGGTTGGTCACTTACCCTCTCTGCTGTAATCCTCTGGGTAAGGACGTGCTCAGCTGCTGCAGGGTCCTTGCCCCTGGACGTTATGGCCCATGGAGTCAAAGACACAACTAAAGAGCCGAACAACGGAGAATTAGAGCTGTCTGGCTCCTTCCATATGGCAGCAGGAGCAGCGGGCTCCAGTTTGGGCTAAAAAAGAACTCTAATGATGAGAACTATCCTTTCTAGAACTTTGCCTTTTGAATTAAAAAAACAACTGAGTTCCAAAGCACTGCTAAGTCTGATTGGTCCTATCACTAGTTATTCCCATCCTCCTAATTTATCACACTGCTGACGTAGTGATGGCTCCTTAATTGTCTGGTGCCTTACAGGGGGCTGGGCTGCAGCGTGATGTAATAGGCCTGCAAGCCCAAGGCCGGCTTTGAAAGCTGTTTCTTGGGGAGATTGCCAGAAAGACTGGCCTGGCGTTTGGCCTGGGATGCATTGTTGGTTACTTGATGAGAGCCAGAGTGATTTGGGTTTAAGACATGGTCCTATTCTGCAAATCCCAATTTATCTTGTGATTGGGATGAAATATCCAGAGCCATTTCCAGTCATCTTGATCTGTCACTGACTCTGAAGGGGAAGGTGAGGCAGGTGACTTTGCCCAGCCCGCCCCTGCTTAAATCCAGTTCACTTGTGTGTAATGGCATCCCCTCCCTGATGTCATGGTCCCCTTGGAGAACAAAGGACAAAGAGCAGTAATAATACCTCTGAAGGCCTCTCCAGGTTCCCAGTTCCTGGTCCTCTGATTTTGAGCTGCATTTTACAGAAGTGAATAAAATTTGTAATCAAGATTGAGGGATATCCCCTCCCTGCGGTGTCAACTTTTGGAGAAGAAAACACAATAGAGAGGTGTTAGGGGGTTGTCACATCTGGAAATTAATCTTTGGGTAGAAGGTTAATGCCTTTGTGTCTCTTTGCTTCACTATAGAGACTGGCTTAGTAAAGCTAAATATCAAGCTTGCCCTGGGTGGTTTCTGCTGTAATGGACTCTGTGTGAATCACTTGCAGGATGCACGGGGACATGAAGACCTTCATGTAACATCTCAGTCTGAAATACTGCGCCTGCATTTACAGCCTTTGGAAAGGAGGAGGGTTGGAGTTGTTTTTACACCTGTAGACTATAGAAAAGTCACCTCCATTATCCTGATAAGGTAGGTGTTTCTCTGAGGGCACCTGCATTAATTGTAAATATGTGACAGATGTTCACTGAATAGAGGAAACCTTGTGTTATTGGAGTTAGCTCAGTGAGTGGCTCCTTGGATAAAGGACTGGACGGGAAGTCAGGAGGACTCTAGTTTTGTTAAGGTTAACTTCCTCTGCCTTGATTTCCTCAATTATAATTTGGTGATCATAATGGCACCTACCTTCCAAGGTAGTTGTAAGGATCAAACAGTTGCTCTTAGCCTAGTTCCTAGCACATAATAAATATTCCATTTCTTTTTTTTATATCTAGTATTCCCTTAATGGCAGAAGAGTGTGGCTTAGAGAAAAGTTCTGCCAAAGTGGGGAGTCACTTAAATGTCCTGTCCTAGAATTTACTTATCTGTATCATAGGGAGAATTATAACGGGGAGAATGATACATGGCTTGCCTTATCAACTTCCTCTTTGAAATATTAGTTGTTAAACACTTCACAAAATTATAATAGGGCTAACAAGGGTGAAGTTATGAGGAGGTTTGGTATATGATGGGGTTTTCCAGTAAAGTAGGGTTAATCTAATGAACTCATTTCTCAAAATAGTTTTAGGATATTTTAGTGGACAGCCACCCAAACCTAGTGTTTGGCACATTATCCATCAATATTTATTGGGGGTTTTTGTATCTAATGGGATTGAAATGTATAGGCAGCATGATAAAATAGTTTTAGGATTTTTAAAATTTCTATTACTTTTAAATTAAATTGAACAAAGTTTTATTTTTTTAATGAACAAACACCTATTTTCTCTCTCTGCCACTTCTCTTTCCCTCATTAAGGGAAAAAAAAGAGAAAGTCTTTGTAACAAACATGTATTGTCAAGTAAAACACATTCTTACATTGGCCATAGCATGATATCAAGCAAAGGTGCAGTTTTTGTATTTGGGGTTAAATCCTGGCTTTATAATTCATTGATTGTATGAATTTGGATGGTTGACTTCCTTTTGGGTTTTATCTTTTCATCTTTATAATGATGTAGTTGAATTAGAGGATTTCTTAAAGTGCCTGCAAGCTCTGATAGTTTTATGAGGCTCTTAACTGTATAGTTGAGTTTTGCCTCAAAATATTTTTTAGAATGTATAATATTTTGAATATTATTTGTATGCTAGAGGGCTGTGTTTAGAGTAAGGAATTCCAGACATTAAGAACTACCTCTTGTGTTTTTTATTTATATATAAATATAATTTTAATTTCCTTGAGACTCAATCCACACCCATTATATAATCAAAAGGTTTTTTAGGTTAACTAGAGCCCTTTAGTATGGGATGTGCCTTTATTTGAGATAGTATTTTCTTGTTTAGAAATAAAAAAAAAATTTGTTTTTCTTTCTCTTTAAAAGAAATAACTTGACCATTTTTGATATGATCACTGTGGAAGGGTTTGGAGCGAGAGAGTTACTGAAAGTAGGTGGAAGGCTTCCTGGTACTGGAGGATCCCTTAGGTTTAAGGTGCCTGAGTCCACGCTCATGGACTGCCGACGGCGTGAGTATTAAGAATTCCTACACCTGAATGGGAACATATTGTACTGAACTGGTCAAGGCCTAAATCAAGTCTTGTTCCTTATAATTAAATTAAGAATGGCCACAAAGAGCTATAATCTGGCCCCTTTATCACTAAAACATTATTGCTTGCCTTTAGTAGGTTTAGATGCCAAAGCAATTTTTTTCTCTGTTAAATATTCAGGATAGTGTTATTAGAATCATGGTGAAAGAGAAAATTAATCTGACTTTATACCAATTATTTGCTTATGAGAAATGAGACTAAAAGAGGACTCAGAAGACCCAGTGTGCCTTTTTTTGGTTGGAGAGTTAGAAGCCAGCCATTCAGAGGGGTCTGTGGTACCACTCTGATTTTAAAACTTGTTTGACTCTGAACTTAAAATATTTTACTGTAAACTCTCATTTTTAGGTTAACATTTTAGATTGAATGAAAACAATTAACTGTGGTAATTACTTGTATCTATGAACATGTAATATAATATGGATTTAGCAATAGAGAATATATTGATTGGTTAACCTGCCATCTGGGGGAAGGGGTGGAGGTCAATGAGGGGAAAAGTTGGAACAAAAGGTTTTGCAATTGTCAACGCTGAAAAATTTGCCCATTCATGTATCTTGTAAATTAAAAAGCTATAATTAAAAAAAGAATACATTGGTGGGAAATTTAAAAATTTATAGGTGGATACACTTTTTTAAGATCTAAATTCCTTTTTTAAAAATTCATATGCAACATTTAACTGTGTTCCATTTATCATCTCCAAAGATGTTTATTGGTCATTTTTAGTTGAATGACTCAATCATCTGCAGTCTATTTGACTTTAATAATGGATAAAATCATAAATTGTGCCCACAGATCCTATGCCAGTACGCTATTAGACAAGAGGCAACTGCTTCATTAGTCATTCATTAGACTTCCCCTCCTAATCTAACCAATTGGAATCAGCTCTCCAGTGTCTTGTGTCTGCCTTCAGAGAGACTCAGAATGGCCAGTGTCCTGGCTTTCTCAGGTGCTGACTGATTCTGGACACCAGACTGGAATGGACAGGTTCTAACAGTATAAGACTTATAGCAGCAGATGTGAGGGAGATAATTTTACTTGTGCATGTGGTGAACCTAGAGGGCAGCATCTTAGTGAAATAACACACACAAAGTAACCATAGATAGAAGGAGGATAATGATGATGATGATGATGATGATGATGATGATGAAGATGATGATAATTGTGGTAATTACATTCCCTTTACATAGTGCTTAATCAGCCACATTCTGACAGTATAATAAAGTAGATTATTCAGATACCCTCAATTTCCAGTAGAGGAAACATTAGAGACGTTAATGGTCTTAGTTGAGGACATATGGATAGTAAGGGCTGAAACTGGTGTGGGACCTATGAGGTGGATTATGGGCTTTGGAGTTTCTAAAAATATTATTTTTTTTTCTAAAAATATTATTTTAAAATAACTTTCCACTCTTGGTGTTGCTGGGACATCTGACTGTTCCATCTCAGGGCTGCTTTCCTGGATCATTATCAGGATGGTAGTTCTCCTCTGCATTCCCTTCACTAAATTCTCTTCCTCTCTCCCTTCTCAAGCTTATTAACTCCCTGTACTGAATCTTATTCACAAATTATCCAGCTCTGGAATTTTAGTTCTGTATCTCATTTGCTGGGACCCCTTCCCTATCTTGGATTCAGGATATCGGATGTGGTCCTCTGGTTTTACAAACCATACATCCTTTGTGGAATTGTTCTGTTAATGCACTGCCATCACCTCAGGCTTTTATCCATAAATCATCCTTGCCTCTTTCCTTTCCCTTGACTGTCAGCATTGTGTAAGCTTTGGAGGCTTAATGATATTTCTTTTTATGTGAAATGTGAACCTTGATTCTTAACATTTCAATAGTTGAGGGGGGAGAGCCTAGGAGCAGTGTATTTTGAAATCTGTATAGATTGAATCAAAATACTTGTATCCAGTCACTTCTCAAATCTTGTTGATTCCACCACCAATGTGTCTCTTCCCTTTTTTCTCCACTCAACACAGCTTCCACTTTAGTTCAGACTTTTAATCATCTTTCACTTGGACTATTTCTGTAGACTCCTAATTAATCTCCCTAATTTTGCTCTCTCCCCTTAGGTAGAGATCAGACCATCCCATTCCCCTGTTCATATCATCAATGACTTCCTGTTGCCTCTAGGAAAAAATATATACTTCTCAGCCTATTCAATTAATCCAGTAATTATTAATAAGCAGTTACTATGTGTTAGCCACAATACTAAGTGTTGGAGTTGCAAAAAGAAGTTTACAATCTAATTGTAAGAGACTATGTTAGCAAATTTATACAAAGTAAGTTACAGGAGAAGTAGGAAATAATAATGAGAAGGCACCAAAATTAAGAGGAGTGAGGGAAAACTTCCTTTTCCTATCTTTCTAATCTTTATTTTACACAACTTCCTTGTTCCAAGTTTCATGTGATAGATAGCCAAAGTTAGTTTACCTGTTAGCCCCTAAACTCTAGACTATTTCCCATTCCTGGAATAAACTCATTTCTTGATCACTGACTTTCTCTCAGAATTTTTATTTTTCTTATAAGCTTAAAAGATGCTACCATCTCCATCCATTGAAACTTCATCAATCCCCTTTCTCCCTCACCCACTCTTACTTTCCTCTGATTTTTGGTGATCTCTTTACTCTCAGACTATTTTATGTTTACTAATTTGTGTGTGTATTACCCATCATAGTCTTGTACAGAGTAAAGCCAGATTGTAATGTATGATTCCTTGAGATAAATAGAATGGTTGGAATTATACTTTGTCAAGTTCATGCTGATTGATTTTGATTGTGTAATCTGTGATGATTAATAACTCCTGTTGATACATCATTTTCAAAACATTTAACCATGGTTTCCTTACCAAATGTTACTTTTGTCTTCCCTAGAATTGAAGGACAGCAAGCAAATCTTATCCATTACCAAAAATTTCAAGGTTGAGAATGTTGGTCTTCTTACCACAACAGTTTCCGCAATGAAGATCAATGGGTATAATTGCCAAGGCTATGGGTTTGAAGTGCTTGGCTGCCGAGAGTTTTCCCTGGATCCAAACTCATCCCGGGAGATCAGCATTGTGTAAGCTTGGGGATTTAGCAATATTTTACTTTATGTGAATTGTGAATTTTGCTTCTTACATTTAAACTAGTAGGGGAGAAACACAAACAGTATGTTTTAAAATCTGAGTATATTGTATCAAAATATTTGGATATACTTTTATTTTAAATCATAGCATACCTATAATGTATAATGTTTTGCGCAAGATAATGTATGGCCAGGTGTGGTGAGTTTGAGCAGGTTGAAAAAAAAGTCAGATTTTTTTCCTTTTTATTTCACAGTGAAAATTGGCTCTTTTTTCCCCCTTATAGTTTATAGATCTCTTAATTTAATTGTTTTCTCCCTCTCATGTATAGTTCTTTGCAACTAGAGGAAAGCTCTAGTTTGCTTTTTATTCGACATTTTGATAATGCTTGTAAATAGAAAGCCAAGCCATTTTCTTGATAGTATCTGTGAGCAAACTCTCAGTAGTTCATTTGGTTATGATCACTAGTTGGACAAACTCTGAAGTTGTCATTCTTTTTAAGATTTTTATTTAATTGTGCACAGGAGTATCCTTTTTGTTGAATAGAATCCATCAAATGACTGCTGACCAATTTCATGAAAATATGGCATGCCATTTTGAAAATGGGCTTTATGAAACTTAGAAGTTCTTTGTTCTTTTAAAAAAAAAAAACCTGGCCACTTGGGTCCACCTCTGTTTTTCTTGATTTCTTCTTCCCTAAAATTAGAGGGTCGGGGTAGGGGAGAGGAGGAAATCAGTTATCAGTTCAGAAAAAAATGGTAATCCTGATGCCTTTTTTGTGTATGTCCCTTATGGAACCCCCTTGTAATTAAGACTATTTAGAATTAAATCATACCCTGAATTAACTGCATTTGAAGTTGTAGGTCTCAGTTCATAGCTTGTTTTTGTCCATATTTAGTTGAAGGTTTTCTGCTGGATTAAGCTGATTCTAAATAAAATTATCAAGTTTGGGGATTTTTTGGGGGGGTGGTTTTTTTTGGAGGTGGGATACAATACAATAGTTGAAGTTTTACATAAATAAAAAAAACTCAGTGTGTGTGTGTGTGATGTGTGTGTGTGCGTGCGCGTGTGTGTGCATGTGCATGTGCATGCAGTTTTGAAGCTTTACTTATCTCATTGGAAATTTCATGAGTCCCTATGAGGGTGCTATGTGATTTATTATATCTGCTAGATGATTAAAGAAACTGAGTCTTAGAAGAAGTTAAAATCATTTTTTCCCCAGGATCATAAAGCTAGTTGGTGCCCATAGTTAAATTTAAACCCAAATCTTTTCTGACTGCAAAATCATCATTCTTTCCATTGGACATTTTCCTCCTACTCTTAATGCACCTATTTCTGGCCTTTATTTAGAATATAGGTTAAGATTCTAGAATAATAGGATTCAGAATTAATATCTACAATTGGAAAAATCCTCAGAGACTATCTAGTCTTATGCTTTAATTTTAAAAATGAAAAAATTGGACCAATTTAATGTTTTGTTGATTTAGTAAGTCAAGTATTTCCTCAGTTCGGTATTTTCTTTTTCTTTTTCTTTTTGCATTTTCTCAGTAATTGGGAAAGTTTTACTTCCTTTATTAAAGAGATTTCAGACATCATTAACTAGGATAGAGATTATAATTCTAGGATGGTAGAGTTAGAATTTGGAGGGAGCTTGGGGATCATTTAATATAACCTCGTCATATAGGCAAGGCACCTGGGGTAGAGAAAGGTTAAGTGATTCAAACAGATCCATGGATTGAAAATTGTTCCACTAAAACCCACTTGAAATCTGACTTATTGATTTGATTGATTTATTGATTGAGTGATAGAAGAAAAAGGAACATTAGAAGCCATACTCCTTCTCAGACAGTTTCCTCTTCCTTTGAGGGAGGTTCACTTGGCTAAAATGATTGGAACTATTCCAGGAATTGCTGGAGAGTAATGATCTTTTAGTTACCAATCCCTTTAGGGATTTGGAGCCTACAATACATACTATTTTGCCTGCTTGATCATATGGATTTTCCCACTTTTTTTAGGCCGCCCTTCTCTCCCAAGAATCCTAGTTTTATTTCTATTTCCAATAAATCTAATGTTTTATTATTAGTGATTTTTCATATCACAAATATTCTTACTTTTAAAAACTAATTAATACTTATATCTCGTGTGTGTGTGTGTGTGTGTGTGTGTGTGTGTGTTTAACAATGGCACTGATCTTTCTGACAGAAATTCATTTTTGGGGTGGGGAGGGACATCTTACTTAATAGTGCATACTACTGTGTAGGAATGTTAGCTGAAAGAGTAGCAGTGATGGTGGTAGCAGGAAGGGTTAGAATTTCTGCTCCAGTAAGTCTGTAGCCTTAAAAATGACAGTGAATGGAATTGAATTGATACCAGCTTCCAAGATAGTTGACCCATAAAATTAGGAGGATGTATTATTTTCACATATCTGGGGGATATATTGTTAAGCTGAATTAATCCCAGGTGGAAAAACAAATGATTGGCAAACTGTTTAGCGTTTTAGAGGATTATGGTATTGCTGCTGCCTTCATTAGTTTTCAGCTCTAAGTCTTTAGCCCTTTTTTCTGTCATGGATCCCTTTGGAATTTTGAGGAAGTCTATGGACCTTCTCTCAGAATGATGTTTTAAATGCATTAAATTAAAACAAAGGATTGCAAAGGAAATAAGTTATGTGGAAACAAAATTATCAAAATATTGGAAAAACAGGTTCATTGTCCCCAGATTAGGGATCCCTCTCTTAGATAACAATGACTTAGAAGAACCTGCAGGACTCTGTAGTGAATGGGAGATGCCTTTTGTTTGCAGGTTTACTCCTGACTTCACTTCTTCATGGGTTATTCGGGAGCTGACTCTTGTCACGGCTGCGGACCTAGAATTTCATTTTACACTCAATGTCACCCTTCCTCATCACTTGTTACCCTTATGTGCTGATGTCGTGCCAGGACCCAGCTGGGAAGAATCTTTCTGGAAACTCACAGTCTTCTTTGTCAGGTAAAGCACTGACTTTTCACATCGATAAACTTCCTCTGAACCCCTTTTTAGGGAGTTGAAATTGTCAGGTGGGTGCCTACAGAGTGCATGAACATATGGTATCCTAGTGTAATGAGTAATCGGAGCCTGAGTAAGTGACAGTTTTGTATTGCTTTGAGCCTGCTTACCTTACCTGTGTAAACTAGCAATTTTAAGACAGCAATAACCTTTAATTGTTAGTTTTCTTTTTGTTACGAGCACTTGGCACAATAATAATGGCTTAGTGGACCATATTCATTGGTGATGTCAGCCAAGCAAATAGAAATGCCACATTAGCCAAGTAAACCAGAAATTTAATATTTATTTAATGCAATTAAGTTTGCTGTCTATTTTCCTTGTCGTATCGCAACATCTCACACTCTTAACCAAATTTCCCTTCTCTCTACTAAGTTCCCTTTAATTCAGTAAGTATCAAGTACTTAGTATGTATAGGGTGTAGCACTAGCCAAAAGAAAAGAAAAGAAAAGAAAAATCTCTACTAGAATAGACTCCTAAAGTGTCAGCCTTTGCTTAAGGACCTCCATCGAGGGGCAAATTGTCTTCTAAGGCATCTTTCCCCTATTTGGGATTGTTCCTTTAAAACTCCTAATGATTGTTCTTAGTTTTTCCTTCTGGGGCCAATTAGAACCTTCCCTTGAGATTGCATTCTGGGATGTCCATTAACTTCCCTTGACTAATGTGATAATATTTTCCTGGTTTTATTTCTATTTCTGAGTCTCCTTCACTGGCTCCCCTCCCCAATCCCTTAAAGTAATGTATTTCCTAATCTTTTATACCTTCTTTCTTCATATACCCTTCCTTGGTAGTTTCCTCTACTCATTTCGGTTCATCTATGAGTCTCATATGTGTTTGCTTACTTCTAAATATTTCTGTAATTCTGACTTCTTTCTCCTCAACTCCAGACTTGCATTTTCAACTTCTGGCTGTTATAAGTCTGTCTTAGTGTTTCAGAAACACTTTTGAGCCAACGTTCCTGAAACATCAAAAATCAAATCTTCCTTCTGATTTCCTGTCACTCTCAATAATCAAAATCTTTGATATTATCTTAGACTCTTTACTTTTATTTCTATATTCTGCATTAGTAAGCATGGAATTGTAAATTGATATTTGGAAAGGACTTTAGAGGTCCTTAAGCCTACCCTCATTTTATCATCCCTTCTTTTCTTTTTCACTACTGCCATCTTGGTAGAGACTTACTGACTTAGTCTACTTTAGTAGTCTTTTTGCAGTATATCTTTCCCCCATTCAATCTATCTAAAAATGTCAGTTTAATCTTGCACACAAAATTTAGTTGTCACTCTTGTACTTAAAACCTCTCAATTAGCTTCCTGTTGCTAACCAAATAAAATTTGGTTTTCCTTAGTTTGTCATCTTTTAAAAATTTGTGTATTATGATCTTGACATATAGCAACAAATTCAATCACTTCCTAATTATTTTGGACCTTTTTGTGTGCGTATCATGATCTTGACAATATAGTACTTCCTATTTATTTGGACCATCTTATTTGTTGATTGTGTGTTTTAATTAATTTTTGTATTTCTCCCAGACCCTAGGACATTATCTAGTTCCTGCCAAATGAATAAGACTAAGGTTTTTGTTTTTATTATATTTTTTTCAGAGAAAAATACTTATATCTTATATTTATTTTTATTTTTAGAAACTTGAGCAAATATTTTGGGATATAGTTTAGAATGTTCAATTTCTTATGTTGTTGTAGAAGTTTCACTTCAAGTGTTTTGAGAATTAGGCCAGCATTTAAATGTTGTTCTCCATTATGAAGCAAACTTGGTTTTTGTTGTCTTACAGCCATGTAATTATAAAGCTTATTGCTTTCTTCCTCAGCTTGTCCCTGTTGGGTGTGATCTTAATAGCCTTCCACCAGGCACAGTACATCCTAATGGAGTTCATGAAGTCCAGACAGAGACACAATCCTATTTCATCTTCACAACAGAATAGCAGCCCAGTTGATGTAATCAGCCCTGAATCTTACAAGTAAGAATGCTTGTGGTTATATTGATATATTTTTTCCATTCCAGAGATTATTCTCTGTGGTATATGCACAAAGATTTGCATTTTGAAGTTCGTGTAAACTTTTCACTTGGCAAACTTCACTGGCTGACACATGGTTGGGTTCATTCCTTTATAATCAGGTGTCTACCAGTGGAAAGGCTCCATTTTTATTCTTTTATTAATTCTATTGGCAGAAAAGAATAGTAGTTCTTGGCAAGTGAATATTTGGAAGTGGGAAAAGCAGAAATCCTTTAGGATTTAGGTTTAAGAAGGCAGCTTTTTTTGGATTTAGATCCTGGAGGCCTGGGATGAATTCCCTACCTTTTGTTGGACTGTGTGATCTTGTACAAGTCACTATCTTGTTGACAGGCCATTTCCACATCAGGAAAATAGGGGAAAAGCACCTCTTCCCTTACTGAGTGGCTATTGGGCTCTGTTTTGCTAAGCTTAAACTCCCTTGTTTTTTCCCTTAAGTTAGGCCACTATCACTCCTTACAGATTTCCAGATAAAAAGCCAAGCTGTTATGAAATTTGGTTGTGGTGGTTTTTGAAGCAACATGTTTTTCCTCTTCACTTCAGAAGCAGTTGCAAGACGTTCCTAGATTCCTACAGTCCTTCCGATAAAGGCAGAGGGAAGGGCTTCCTCTCGGTCAGCGCTCCCCCAAACAGGATCCAAAATGCCACCAAGAGAAGTCCTGCCACCTATAGCCACACTCAGAAAAAGCATAAGTGTTCTGTGTACTATAGCAAACAGAAAGCCAGCCCGGTGGGGGCCTCTAACACCAGTGCAAATCCTGACGACAAGCAGAGCCCTCTTCCTGGAAGCTCAGCGTCTGCCCCAAAGGAGGACGCTTGTTCGGAAGCTGTCAGTGAGAGCTGGATTAGCCTAAAATATGCCAATGGCCTAAATGTGAACCTGCAAAAGAATTTAACCCTCCCCGGAAACTTTCTGAATAAAGAGGAAAATGCCCTGAAAAATAACCTAATTGTGAAGAACCCTTCTTCAGAATGTGACATGAAGGAGGAAATGCAAAGATGTATGTTTCCTAAGGAAACTGAACTTAAAACTTCAGAGACTGTACCTGAGCTCAAGGAAAGGGAGCTCTGCCCTCTGAAGACCTCAAAGAAGCTACCTGAAAATCACTTCCCCAAAAGCTCACCTCACCACCAGTCAGACTTGCAAGAAATTTCCAGGAAAAATAATGGTAATCTTTCCATTCTTGTGGTAATGAGCTTCCTAGTATATCTGTCCTGGATCTGTTTGTAATAAGAGTCTGTTTATGTGTTCCTTTTGGTTTGGGTTATGGCATCGAATTTTAAAAATATTTTTTACACAGAAAGTTGTAGCCAAGATATGACTATTTAGAACAAGTTTCCTAAGATGGAAAGTTTGAAGCAATATATACTAAGAAAAAGTAAATTCTTCTGGCTGTCATAGATATGAAATCTTTGTTTTTACATTTGATAGGAATATGTGATCAATAATGTAAGTGATTTTTTTTTTCATAGTGGGGAAGTTGCCACTCCTTTTTCTTTTAAATTCTCTCTCTTGGCTTAGGTTTGTAAATAGATTTTTTTTTAAAATAAGGAAATTCAGCAAATTTCTTTCTTGCTCACTAAAATTATTTGGCACTACTACCATGTCCCTACCGTCTGTGTCTTCTGTTCTTGGTGTCACTTAATTAAGAAAATACCATTTGCTTACATCAGATGTTTTTAAACTCCCTCCCATAGACAGACGCCTTATGTAAACAAACGGATTTATAATGACAAGACAGACTAGCTTTTAAAAAAATTTCTAATTTCCATTTGGCCCTGGATTGATTTCTTTTAGGTCTCAGATGCAACAGTCAGTACATTCTTTGAGTTCTTCAGAAATGAAAATTTTTTTTGGTATGTTTAAGTCCAATTTCTAGCAGCTTTAAAAATCAGGGGGGAAAAAATCAATCTATGGATTTTTCTTGTTGAAATCAAGAGTTTTGTAGTTTTTGTTCTGTAATTTGGAAAGAGGTGCAAACATATTGTAGATAAAAAATAATTGAGATTGGGCAATTTTCTTAGAGCAAAAGCCCAGATCTCTGATGGAGATTTCAAGTATCCTTTAAAAGGGCATGTCAATTCTAGTTGTATCTAAGAGGGAGACTCTTAGGATGCTGAGATCCCTGCTTGGTCAGTGCATGTGTATTCCCAGCTGTGAGTGCACCACTGATGCCCTTAGTTCCAACCTGTTTGCACTGTTTCCCTTGGCAGCAGTGGGCATGCTTTGAAGTGGATTCATATCTGCAATGTTGACACTGTACACTTGTGTCTTCTCCACCTGTCTGTGTAAGTATGCCCTCTGGAATTATGCTTTTTAAATTTTACCACATTTTATTTTTTCCAAAATCCTAAAATAAAATCAGTTACCTTGCTTTATGGACTTTGGGGGTGGGGGAGAAGGCCATGTTTTTGTTTTTCTTTTTTTCAGGAACAATTAGGGTACAAACTTCAGAAGGAGCCTTGGACAGAGGACTCTAAAATTCTTGTACTGTTGATCAAACAAGATGGTTTGCAAACTATTAGCACTGAAAATGGTGAAGATGAGGAGGCAGCCTTTGGTTTACTCAGAATAAATCAGACCAAACTATTCTTACCTCCTTTTTGGGGAGAGGAGAGTGTTGTTAGACTGTGATAGCATTTTTTGATCTATAAACCTAATGTAGTCTGAATTTCAGCCACTCCTTTTCTTATTACATTTTTGTGAATCATGTGGAGACATGTTTACTGGCTAGAACTATATGGATTTGTAGTTGATTGAATCTTTGCATAGAAAGTTTTATTTAACTGACTTTTGTTAACTCAGAGAGACAACTTGAGTTGGGTTCTTTCAATCCTTTGATCGATAACTCAGACAGGCCCTTTAATTCTCTTTGTAGAATACATCCTTGGGAAGGATGGGAAGGAATGTTTTAACAGATGTCCATGTGAAAAAGACTTAGGCCTCTTAGTTGATTGCAATCTGAAGTATGATCTGGTTACCAAAAAAGGTACTGGAATGGAATAAGCAGTTATTAAGCACCAACTGTATACCAGGCATTGTGTGCTAAGGGCTTTGTGAATATTCCATCTCAGTTGACATTAATAGATGCATGGTGGTCAGAGTGAAGGATGGGATGGTCCTCAGTTTCTGCTTTGCCCTGCCAAAGCTGTAGTCTTTTCTGTCACATTGTTTATAAAGAGATGGTTCACAAGTCTGCAAAGTCTGTCCGGTAAGACACTGTTAAAGGAACTGCAGAAGAGATGGTGGGGGATGGGGAACCTTGATACTGTTCTCAAGTCCTTAATGAGCTGGTAGATAGAAAAGGGAATTAGAGTGCAGAAATGTTTAGGAGCATTAGAAAGATGTGTCCTGGGAGGCACACACAGTGCAATAAAAAAAGAAAATTGCAATAATTAAAGCTATCCAGAAATGAACTTCATTGGGAAATTACCTCCTCATCACCAGTGGGGAGAAAAGAGGGAAGGACATTTCTGCCACAGAGAGGACAATATGCCCTTAAGTGTCTCTGTGCCAATATTCTGCAGAAATGGTTCCCACTCTTTGACCCAACAACCATGTGCCCAGAAAGAAGTGCTTGAGGTTAGATACCTTCAGGGAATGCTTAACACCTGACAGACATGGAGTAGTAGCTCAGTCATGATGTTATAGGGAAAATGCTTGCCTTCGTGGTGTCTAGGTCTCTCTCTCTGTCTGTATATCTCTATGGTGCTTTTTGCCTTATATCTCTTCATTGTTAGAATGTTTGTGTGTGTATGTGTGAGAGAGTATCCCGTGTGTGTGTGTATACACTATGTTAGAGTACTATATATACTATGTATTAAACTGTATAGTTTAGATATATACATACACAGATGTATGTTTCTGTCTCTATATATCCCTTCCTCTTTTCTTCCTTCCCTCCTTCTTTTTTCCTCCCTCCATCCTTCTTTCCTCCCTCCTTTCCTTTTTCCCCTTTCTTCCTCCCTTCTTCCTTTCTCCTTCCCTCCCTCCTTCCTTTCTCCTTCTCTCCTCCTCCTCTCCCTCCTTCCTTTCTCCCTCCCTCTTTCCTTCCTTTCTCCCTCCCTCTCTCTCTCCCCCTCTCTCCCTCCTCCCTTTCTCTCTCCCCCTCTCTCCCTCCTCCCTTTCTCTCTCCCCCTCTCTCCCTCCTTTCTTTCTCCCTCCCTCTCTCCCTCCTTCCTTTCTCCTTCCCTCCCTTGTTCTTTTCTCCCTCCTTCCCTCCTTCCTTTCTCCCTCACTCCCTCCTTTCTTCCTTTCTCCCTCCCTCCCTCCCTCCTTCCTTCCTTACTTCTCTCCCTTCCTCCCTGTAATTTTATTACTAATTTTATTAGTATGGAAAACTCCTGATGTAGACGCCCCCTCCATTGGTACATTAGCATCTCATGGATAATGGGGAGAGTTGCCTGGGGCTCTGAAAGCTCTTATTATGGTCAGAGGAGTCGAGGCAGGCCTTGAACCCAAGTCCTCTTTAACGCCAAGCCTGTCTCCTACACTGATGCCTGCCTGAGGAGACGTGGCTTCGGATGTCACAGTAAGCTTGGCTGTGGCATTGTGTGCCCTTTCCTGTCAAGGTAACCCTTCCTTTGAAGGGGGGAGCCCTGAGGGTGGCTCTGCGTGGCCCTGCCAAGCCCTGCGTCCCTCGGGGTGGCCCGTACCTGGTGCTTTGTGCCAGAGTCTGAGTCATGCTTGCCGTGTGATTCGGCTAAGCAGCTGTGAAGTAACTAGAGGTGGAAATCTAATCAGCTTCATGGTTTTAGTCCGCATCGTGTTGTTTTGTTTCCAGGGCAGATTATTTGTATATTTCTTGTTAAATTTTTAGTGGGATTGACTCTTGTAGATGAAGCATTCCCCTGGACTCGTGTTCCCTCTCTCTCTCTCCTTGCCCCCTTTTCCTTCTTTGTCTCCCTTCTCTTTCTCCCTTTCTTCTTCTCTCATCAGAAGCCTGGTAAGGAATGTAGGACTGGCTTTTAAAACAGTAGAGAAATTGATGAAAGGGCCTTGGCTCTGCCCACTTCAGACATGTCACAAGCAAAGAAGACCGATTTACAGTCTTGTGTTTTCCGACACTGCATGTCTGCAACAGATTTCTTCTAGTTTGGTTCATTCTTCCAGTACCAATTAAAAACTCTACTAGTCACATGGTACTGGATGAAAGAAATGCAAAAGAAATAAGAAAAAAAATTTTACCTTTCAGTAATTTACAATTTTATTTAAGGAGACTTGCTTCAAACATAAAAAGGAGAGAGACAGACACAGAGATGGAGAGAGCTTGTTGGCACATAGGGGAGAGGGGCAGAAAAAGTCTCAGGAAGAGATCTTTATTAGCATGAGTATAAACAAGAATCAGGGAGCATTAGTTCCTTTTTATGATAATAACTGCAGTACTCCCTTCACATATTCTAAACGTTTCCTAGTTGGAAAGACCTCCAGAGATGAAGTTCAGTTTTTGCCTGACCAGAAATGCCTTTTAACACCATTCCTGACATGTCATTCAGCCTCTGCTTGAGAAATTTCCTACTGTGAGAAATCATTACCTGATAAAGCCATTAATTTTATAGAACTGTAGTAGTTATGAAAAATTTCCCATTAACCAGGTGCATTTCTGGATCAGAGCAACTAGTGCTCTTTAAGTGGGACCTGGGCCATTGGGGATGTGGTTATCACAAATACTGTGCAGATATCTTTCTTTCTCTTTCCTGTTATACACGTGTTCTATGACTGTCAGGCCCCTATTCTTTTTCCCTCCCTTTCTTCCCTTTTCCCTCACTCTCTTCCCTTTCACCTCCTCTTCCCTTTTCCTTCCTTCTCTTTCCTTTTCCCTCCCCTTCTCCCATGTATCATTTCATATAAATAAACGTTCCTACATTTTTGAATTCATATTTTCTCATCTCACAGAGTAGATTTGTTCATTACATTTGTGTACTATAATTTATTTAGTCATTCCTTCAGTTAGTGGGCACTAACTGCCTTAAATATTTTTAATTTTTTTCAGCTAATCCATTGTTCCATTCCTTCATTTGAACTGACCTTCCCAAAGAACCCAAATATATTGTGAAAACAAGTCTATGGCTAGGTATTTATTTCCTTTGGGGAGAAAACAAAAAACATGGTGCCTCTTAGACCTCCAGGGAAGGACTATTGTCTTCCTCTACTGGTTAGAACCTCTTTTCCAAGCCTTGTGCCCTTAAGCATTTGGAGGCTTTTTTTTTTTTTTTTCACCTAGCATAACTTTCTCATTAAGTGAGAAGAGAATTGTTCAGAATATGTAGTGAAGGTTCTGGTTCCATTTTTCGTTGTTGGTTGTTGCTGAGAAACACATAATATTTTTTGAAGACAGTCACAGAGTCCAAATCCTGACATTTCTCCTCTGAGATTGCTTCAGGCTCTCTAACCACAAACAAGTGAATCATATATCAAAATTCACTCCAACCCTGAAACCTGTTGACAGATTCTTCGAGGTCCCATTTTTTTTCTCACACTTATGCCTGGTTGTCATCTCCAGCCTCCCAAAAGCCATTAGACAGCTAAAATTACCGAACCAGCCCTCCCATCCTAGGAGTAGTGTGTTGATAGATGGGAACGAAGATTGTGGATATTATGTAAGTCTTTTGTATACATAACAATCTTACTTAATATATTAGTATCATCAACATCATTATGATTTAAAATAGTTTTGAAACAAAGTAAGACTTTAAAGTATAATAGGGTATATGTGTACTATTCCATATGTGGACAAAAACACCCGTTGAAAAGAAAAAAATGAATGAATCAGACTTCTGTTTAATTAAAAATATTCAAAGATAATGCTCTTCTACCTGATGTCCTAACCTTACAGTACTGTCTGAGCTTGTATGCCTCCAAAAATATATGAAATGCAAAACCTTTTCTGGAACTTGGAAAACCATGTTTTTATTTACTTAAATGTTCCAGTGACATAAATGAAAGTCTAATGATGAAAGTTTAATTATTTGTTCTTCCTATAGATCACAATTTGATTTTATAGGTAAGATATATTCATTTTTGTCAGTAACTGAAAGTTAAAGAGGTTTTTTTTTTTTTTTAGCTACTACTTAAAAAACCCAAGCATATCTAAAATATTTGCTACATGCAAGATGCAGACTGGAGGAGATGCTACCTTCAAGTAGCTTACATTCCAAGCAAGGATATTCTGCTAGCCTTTTTTTCTTTAAGTTGGGACAGCCCCATCCAATAATTCTGAACTGTGCAGAATGTTTTTGTTTTTGTAAATAGGAATGGCTTAAAATTCAGCTACAAAAATTAACTTAAAAAAGAAAAAATAAACCTTTCACATCAATTTCTGTTCTGTACTGATTCTTGGCACCAGAAGGCATTGCTGATTTTCCAAGGTTCTGCGGTTCACTTCTCCTTATGTTTTTGGAAGTGGCCTAGTCCTGAATATTAAATTTGGATTCCTTCATCCTAAGAAACTTTGAGGACTAATACTTTAGAAGTTATATTCTTGGCATGAAGAATCCTTCAAGCAATGATTTTTCCCATCAATTATATCTGTAGGGAAGGAATTGTACCTTGTTTGAGGGAAGTGTCCATCTGTATGTAGTTTTATTTTTGTCACCTCTATATGTCATGAGAGATTTCTCACTTCCATTTTTGTGTTACCTGTTTTGTGTCCTTTGCTTTCTGCTTTTCACAATTACCTCCCTTCCTCCTTCCCTTCTTCCTTCCTTCTCTCCCCTCCCTTCCCCTCCCTTCCTTTTCCTTCCCTTTCCTCCCTCTTTCCTTTCCTCCCTCTTTCCTTCCCTCCCTCCTTCCATCCCTCCCTCCCTCTTTGCTTTCTCCTTCTCTCCCCTTCTCTCCCTTCCTTCCTCTATTGCTCTCTCATTTTTTGGTTCAGGGATTTAAATTTTTTTCTTTGGTTTCTTGCTTTGCTTTTAATTGTTTTCCATCCAGGTCAAGTAGTAAACATTAATTAAATTGGAAATTTTATGTTTGAAAAGAAGTCATATTTTAAGGAAGAATTAAAGGATTTTCTTGCATAACTTGGACTAATTGAGATTCTTGCTTTGCTCACTGACTTAACTACAATACCAATGATAGCCTCAACACAATTGAACCAGGTTCTATTCATAGAGCAGAGTTTGATCACTTGTTCCTTATATAAGAAGAACTGATAGCCTTTTAAGTGTATTTTCCAGAAGTAACTAACCGCTTCATCTTATGACCTAGAATTTGAAACATTCAAATACTCATACATCCAGAGAATCAGGGGCTAACTCCCTCTTGTTCAACCTCATTTTATGAGGTATAAAACGGGGGGCCATTACTTATCCAAAATCACATAGTAGAAGGTGAGAGGTGAGAGCCAGAAGGCCTAGTCAAGTCGTTGCCCCTGCCGCCAGGGAGTTCTGGGCCTGAAGTACTCAGGCAGATGTCCCACTAGTCTACAAAACCACAAATACTCCTCAGAAAGTGAATATGTCTTACTATCACTGTGTTTAGGGTCAGAAGTGAGAAATCATCCTATGGCATACAGAGGTGACAAAAGTAAAACTACAGATGGACGCTTCCCTCAAATAAGGTATAATTCCTTTCCTACAATGGCAAATCATTGGCAAAAATCATTGCTTGAAGGATTCTTCATGATAAGAATATAGTTTCAAAAATATTAGTCTAATTTGATTATAGAGTTTATGAAGTAAAGGAGTAATACAGAGGGGCTAAGCTTTAGAAAAGTCCTTTGACTGCCATGGAAAATGTATTAAAAAGAGAATAGAATTGGTACTATTCAAGTGGGAGGTATCTTTCCTGATTTCCTTCCGATTCTTCCAATTCCTTCCTTGCCTTAGGCAGCAGGTAGAGAAAAATGATATTGGTGAGGTCCCTATGGAAAGCTGCTTTGAGTCTTTCTACCCTCCTTTTCTCAGCCATATTCCTACCAGCTAAGGATTCACGGATTTTCATTCTCTTCTAGTTGAATGGAGGTCCTGGCTCTTGCTTCTTTGATGATCTAGATTGTAGATTGTTTTTGCTGGATATTATGAAAATTAAATTTTACATTCAGTAGTTTGCATAACTTCAGTCCAGGAAACCCTTTCCTGATTTGTGTGTGTGTGTGTGGTTTGCATATGTATGTGCAATATGAATGTATATATAGATACATGAATACATGTATACATAGGGTTGTATCTATAGATACATATACATATGTATGTATTGTATATGGTAAACAAAATATATGTATATATAATATGTATGTATTATATATGCATTCATTCTAGGAAGTGGCTGAGTGGCTCAGTGCTACAGTGCTGAGTTCAAATTTGGTCTCAGACATTCATTGTCTGGGTGACTCTGGGCAAGTCACTTAATCTCTGGTTACCTAAGGCTATGGAGAAGGAAATGGCAAAACCTCCAAATATCTTTGCTAAGAAAACCCCATGTGGTGTCATGAAAACTTGAGCCTGACTAAATAACATTTTATTGTGTATGTGTGTGTGTGTACACACACACACACACACACACACACACACACACACACACATACATATGGGTATGTATATTTATGTTTTACAAATAAAATCTTTGTCTTTGGGACTACCTTTGGACCCTTGCACCCCATGTAAGATGAGGCTTCAGAGTCCTATACATGTGATTGGATTTTTATTTATTTATTTATTTTCTTGCACAAGACTTTAAAATCTCTGACAAAAACAGTGGAATATGATAGCCTGGTGAACTTTGACCTGAGTTTACTCTGAATTTGTTTACTCAGCTGTAGAATGAGCTCCAGATTGAACTAGATTATTTCCTAAGAATCACTTGCAGCTTCTGATGCTGTGGTCCTCTTTGGGACAGGACCCAAAGGAGACATGTCTTCAAGTTAAATTCAGAAAGCACTGTTGTAAGTGTCTATAGTGAGCCTGCTGCTGTTGAATTTCAGAAACGAGGCAATTAAACAGTCCTAGGCTCCTGTGATTATGAACTTGGAGTTTAAGAAATACTTAGAAGTTGTTTTGGTCTAAACTTCCCCCACTCTCCTTGTTCCCTGATGTGTCCCATCCAAAAAAAAAAGTTTGCATTCCATTTCTCATCATTTTGTGAGCTGTTTTGTAAATGAATTGTGGTGAAAATAGTAATTCTATAAAATTAT
This sequence comes from Sarcophilus harrisii, assembly GCF_902635505.1. Taxonomy (NCBI): domain Eukaryota; kingdom Metazoa; phylum Chordata; class Mammalia; order Dasyuromorphia; family Dasyuridae; genus Sarcophilus; species Sarcophilus harrisii. The sequence continues at coordinate 78,932,168 of NC_045431.1, forward strand.
TCTTTCAGATATTTTGACTTTGGTAGGGACCTGAGATTTAATCAGTGTGTGTTCTCTTTTTACTTGTTCAATCATGTCTAATTCTTCATTGATTGCATTTAGAGTTTTCTTGACAAAAATACTGAAGTCATTTGCCATTTATTTCTCCAACTCATTTGACAGATGAGGAAACTGAAGCAAATCAGTTTAAGGGACTTGCCCAGCGCTATACAGCTAGTAAGTGTCTGAGGCCAGATTTGAACTCAGGAAGAAGAATCTTCCCAACTCTAGGCCTGGTGCTCTACCCACTGGGTCACCTAGGATCCTTTTATACTCCTGTAGGTCAGTAGTTTATTTGCAGGCAGTGAGGGATTAAATAAATTGCCTATTGTCTGGGAGGTGTCAAAGTAGGCTCTCAAACTTTACAGAGTTCTCTTGACTCTAGATAAACCTACATACTATATCACCCATTTTTATTACTTTCATTTAATTTCATTTTAAAATATAATATTTATTTTACTTTTTTTCAATTAAAACATTTATTTTCCTTCTCATCTCCAGGAATAAAAGTGGGGAACCTCTTTTAGTTATACATATACTATATGTATGACTTTTAGACAGAAAAGGTAAAATTCATAATAGCTTTTGAGGAAAGGCTCTCCTTCCAAAACAAAAAATGTTTACTATCCTCAGACTGGGCTTACGCATTCAAATCTGAATACATTTTAAATAGTTTGTGCTATTTGCCTGCTTGTTTTTTCTTAGAATAACAGAATTTTCTGTTACTTTCCTGAAACTTATAATAATCAGGATATTTAGTTGATTTGAAGTATTTCTCCTTTAAGTGTTTAGAGTATTACTTACTATATATTCCATTGGATTAACTAAATAAAAAATTTTTTTAGAGTACTTACAGCTTAGTCTAATCCAGGATTCCAAAGGTTCTTAGATTTAGGGGGTCCATAAACTTGGATGACCAAAAAACTATGTCTTTATTTCAGTATAATTGTTTTTCTTTTTAATCCTTTGTATTTTATTTTATACATTTAAAAACATTATTCTGAGAAGGATCTACTGACCATAGTAGACTATCAGAGGGGTGATTGACACTAAAAAAAGGTTAGGAAATCCTGATCTTCAGTTCCTTCATTTTATAGGTGAAAAAACTCAGTTTCAGATCAGTAAGCGACCTGTTTAAGGGAACCAGACTAGCTGCAGAGCTACTAGACTAGAGTAAACAAAGTAGCAAGGTTTAAAAAAAAAAATCTAGTGATTGTGGATTTTGATAGGAGGCATCCCCCAGTATGCCATTACTTCCTTTTTATACTTTACTTGAGGTTTTTAATTGTTATGGCTTTTTAAATGGCTTTTCTCAATTTAAGGGAAAAAAATGAGCAAATTCAACAGAATTCTTTTCTTGGTGCTGAATCTTGGTTAGGAGTATAAGGCATCAGATGAAAAGGATTACAAATAGTATAAGGCATTTATTAATTTAAGTTATGTAAGAAAGAACCAGTTTAAAAAAAAAGTAATGCAGCTTCCAGATTCTGAGAAATAAAGCATTTTGAGAAGAAATAAAATTGAAACTATATCCAGGTTGTATTTCTTGTCCTTCTCACAACATATTCTATTATATTTCATGACCCAGCAGTAGAGTAGCAGGGCACAGAGAAAATAGCAGCTTCTACTTGTATAGTGATTCAGAGTTTACAGAACACATTTGTTCAGGTTGTGAGGCGAATCAGTACTTTCTAATCAGTATTATCACCTGTTGATCCAATGCTGAAACATTGGCTATGCTTTGCTAAAGGTTGATGTAATTCTAGTGTTCTGTGATAAGGCATTCCCCCTCCCTTGACTTTAACCCTTCACTTTCTTATGGATCAGTTACAGAATACTTAGCAGTTTTCTCTTAAGAGTCTTTAAAAAATGTTCTTAACTTAATATAGAAAACAAGCACATAAATCTATAAAACAAGGGACAAAAACTGCCCACAATACCTAGACAGTGTAAAATGAAACAAATGAAGAACAAATAGAATTATTTTCGTTAATTGTTGTGTCTTCCTTCTTTTTTCTCCTGCCCTCCTTTCTTTTCTTATATTATTCTAGTTAGTTTGTATGTGGTTCTGGTTCTGTTGATTTTGTTAAGTGTCATCTCATTCCAGTATTAATTATTATTTGTATAGCCTTAAGAGTATTCTGTTAATAGAACATAATTTACTTAGCCATTCTCCAGTGGTGGGTGTCTTTAAATTTTTTCCTGTTTAAAAGATTATTTAATTTTTTTTAATAAATAGTCTTTCCCCCCTATTTCCATGTTATTTTGGGGAGTAAATGCTAGTAAATGTAATTACTGTTTCAAAAGTTGAGATCAGTTTTATAACTCCATCTGTATAATGTCTTTCATGATTTTTTTTTTGGCTTAGACTTCAGCCTAGCCAATAGTTTATCAAGAGTGTTTGTTTCCCCACAGCCAACAATGGCTTTTATTAGATTTTATTATTTTTTTTTTATTAACCTAGTACAGGTAATATGGTATCTTACATAGCTGTTTGATTTGCAGTGCTCTGATTATTTAGTAATTATTATATTCTCATATATTGACCAGCACATAGATTTATTTTCTTCTTTGTAAATTGTCTCTTTCCTTTTATTCTTGTTCCACTGGAGAAATGTTTGTTAGTTTTTGTATATTTGCATTAGTTTATGTCAACTCTAGATATCAGACCTTTAACTGACATATTTATTACAAATATTTCCCCCATCTGTCTCTTTGCTTTTGATTTTTAAGATTGTTTTTGTTGTGCAAAATCCTTTTACTATGCAGAATGAATCTCGTTGATTTTTGTCTTCAGTGAATTTTTCTGTTTAAAAAATGTTCTACATATTCCTTTTAAAAAAGTACTTTGGTTTAGACAGTCTACTGTCATTATGGGATGTGAAGATTGGATCCAACTCCATTTTTTTCTCACATAGCAATAGAAGTTTTTACTTTTAATGCCTATCCATTTCCTCAATATTTAAATGTAGGTTTATCAAATAATTATCTTTTATATATGCTGGCTCTCTATATGGGTTCATTATTTCATTGATCATTTTCCCAGTTATTTTCCCAACATCAGATAGTTTTAAAAAATTATTTAGTGCTTTCAAATTTTTTCTCTTCCATACTATTAAACTAAGAATGGTCCAGCTATCATCATCATGTAAAATCAGGAAGATACAGATGTAGGCATCAAGTAATATGACCAGGAGAAAACTAACTCACTCCTGGGAACTGACTTGAACTGATTACTCAAATGTTGAACCGTTTTTTATTTATTTAAGGAAATAACCAGCAAATGGCTATTAAGAATGAAGTAGAAAGTTGTGAAACTTTGAAAAAACAGGTTGATGCAAAACCTTCCTCAGAAAAGAAGATTCACAAAACACCTAAAGAAGACACAGGTTGTGGCAAACAGGATGTCCCTTCTTCAGTCGAGGTCTGTATTCAGCTTTTCAGCTTTTCTTTATTCAAAGGCATTTTCAGTTTGATTTGTAAAAAGTTAATGGTCAATACAGACTTGGTCCCTGTAGCTTTAAGAAGAAATGCACGCATTTGTGTATTAACTTCCAGCATTTGCAGAGAGCTTTTCCAAAGCTCTGATCTTCTTTGTTCTACTTAAATTCACAAGAGAAACCTTGTGTTTTTCTTCATGTGGTAAGGATGTGCCAGGTGGTCTGCCTTTGGTGGGAGAGGGGGACCTAACCTCAAGGGACTTGCTGGTTCATTGGGGAATGCTTATGTGAGACATTTAAGGGGCTCTTGCAATATAGTGTCTGATTAGGTGCCATTCTGATTGGGGCAGACAGGAACACCATTGAGGGAAAATTCTCTGTGTGTTGGGATGAGTAGAGATCAGTTATTGGAGTCACCTGAGCTAGGATAGCGAAATTTGGAGATTGGAAGGGAAAGGGTCAGTCAACCTAGATTTGAATCTGCAGTGACATTAGTTCTGCATTAGTAATAAAGTCAGTTAGCTTTGATGGGCCAGTTTCCCATTTGTAAAACAGAGGGGAAGGCATGACCGGGGGTCCTGTCTGCCTCACATACTTGTGAGGAAAGAACTTTGTCAACTTTTGGAACTAACTAGGGAAATGGGAACAGTTAATGTTGATGATGGTGACATTATTAATATGGTATGGAAACATTAAATAACTTCTTGGAGAATGGTAAAGGAAGGAACCTGAACAAAGTAGTAAAAGGTAAGATGGGGGGGAAGTTAGATGGAACCAGGTGGTACAGGGCCTTGGTTGCCGGACAAAGGAATATAGACTTTTGTTTCTTATGAGGCCAGTAAAGAATTTTGAGCAGTTCTTAAAATCAGAAAGCCTTTATGTGCTGGAGATATCTTAGGGATACAAAAAGAGCAAAAAACCAGTCCTCACTGAGGGAATTCAGTCTGATGGGAGAGACAACTCTCCAAGCAAGATATATACAGGATAAATTGGAAATAACAAACGGAGGGCACATGCAGTATCTTAGGAACATGTTCAGGATGGATTGGAAGAGAGAAGAGGTGATGGGGGATATGGGACGTTGTTATAATGTTGTAGGTGCAAAGTGATGAGAGCCTTGATGAGAGTTGTGGCAGGGAGATGGGTAAGGAAGGGGAAGATCTGAGAAATATTTTTGAGAAAAAAATCAACATTTATTGGTGTCACCAATTGGCTGTAGAGGTGGTGAAAGTAAGCAGTCAGTTAAAAAATATTATTTACATACATCTAAACAGATAGCTTTACCAAGTCTTGATGTGCATATAATTGACAGAATGATGGGAGCCTGAGAAGAAGTTGGAAAATGAGGGGAGAATGCTGATTTGTGGAGCAAATGGACTTTAGTTGTCTTTTACCACTCACATTTTTATTTTTAGAGGAAAATCTTGAGCGTCTAGAGAGAACAGTGACTTAGTCATTTGGCTAAAGTTATTCTAGTAGTATTGATGGTTTTGGATAATGGAAAGGCATTCAGATTTCAGGATCCAATAGGCAGTTGAACTAATAACTATAGCTTAGGTTAAGGCTCTAGATTTAGAAACCATCTCCTTACTGGTGACAATTAAAGTGATTAAAACAAGTGAATTTATATGAAGTAGTGAATGTTAAGAAAGTGAAGAACAGAGCTGAGTTTTGGGGAATAGAAATAGTTGGCAGGTCATGAGAAGAAGATCAAAGGTGAGAGATATCTTTTTTTGGCATATAGAAAGACCACCTGAAACTTGTCATAAAATTAACTCTAGATTCAAGAAAAATTACAAAAAATTGACAAAGCTCTTAAAAAGAGTTATTCCACCCATGCTTGACATTCAGGAAGCCATTTTGAGATCCTAAGTAGTCATTCTTACCTGTTAAGACTTTGACTGAAGAACAAAGTGAGCAGAACCAAGAGAACATTGTGTACAGTAAATGCAGTATTGTTTTAAGAACAACTTTCAATGACTAGGTCATTTTGGCTATTATAAATACCCAAATTAACTACAAAGGACTTACGAAGAAAGATGCCGTCTGCATCCAGAGAGAAATAGAAATACGCATAGTTTAGATCTGCATGTGTATATAAACATATGTATACACATCACATACACACAAACATGCACTCATGTTTACATACTTATTTGTATCTAATGGTAGTCATCTCTAAGGCTGTGAGGAAGGGAAAAAAAGAAAGTTACATGTTAACTATAAATTTAAAAGGAAAAGCAAATTGTACATAACAGCTTTACTGTTTTCTGTGCAATCCTCTTTTTTTCCTATTCTACTTTGTGATTGTTTTGTTTCATAAGTTCAGAATAAAAATTTTAAAAGGTCCAATCGATGAAAAATTGGAATTCATCCTGAAAAGCAGACAGAGCTTTTTGCTTTTCTAATGGTTAGAAAATCCTTCTTTATATTAAACCAAAATCAGCCTAACTTTTAATTCTATCTTTGCCTTGTGGGGCCAAGGGAAACAAATCTGACAGTTTCCCTTGTGGTCTCTGTTAAGTATGTGAAGGCAGTTATTTCCCTTTTTTAATTTTCCCTTTCACTCGGATAATTATAGGATCATAGATTTACAGCTGGAGGAGTTCCTTCCTTGGGTTCTCAAAAGGCATAGTTTTGAGTCCTCTGACCTTCCTGGCTGTCCTTTGTCCATTCTCTGGCTTTTCTGGGAACCGGACACAGTAATCCAGATGGGGGCTGACCTGGGCAGAGGGTGATGGAACTGACAACCCTCATTCTGCAGGATGCTTCCCTTGATGCAGTGAGGGTCACCTTAGTATCTTTGATTTCTGTTTTGGATTGAGCTTATGATCCACTACAATCCTCCCATCTTTTTCATATGAATTACTGGCCTTTGTCCACTCTGTACTTAGATCATGGGTGTTTCCAAAGGTGAAACTGTATGTTGATGGCTATTCTTGATCTAGAACTAGAAGCCAGGACCTCGGAGGCCTTGTAAGCCATACCCTCACAAATGGTGAGAATCAGGGCTAAGTCCTTTACATCATCTGCCTGAGGTCCCCCAGGGGAAGCACCAGAGGTGAGATCTGAACCCAGAATTCTTTTCCTTTTGAACGGCACCACCTCCATTTAAACCTGCAAAGCTCGTTTGGAGTCTCATTGGTGCCGGCTCCTCTCTTGGCTGTCCCCTCCCACCTTTTCCATCATTGAGAAGGCCAGGGGATTGATAAGGATGCCTTCTCTTACCTCTGACCTGGGCCCTCAGCCATTCCTTCAGCGGGCTGCAGGGGGCAGCAGCTGACCGTGCCGAGAGCCTGGATAGTCCTTTTCCTCCGCTGATCCCTGATTCTGAGTTTGGAATGAATGGGGGCAGCCAGGCGTGAGCCACAGGAGGGACACGGGGCTGGGAGCTGGGTTTTGGGGCAGGAGCCCCCTGCCTCCCAGAGGTGATGGGAAAGTGGAGGGTGGCAGGGTGCAAACCTTCCCATTTAGAGCTTCAGAAGCACAGGAGAAAACCAGAGCTGGGAGCGCATGGTTGTTACTCAGTAGTGTCCGATTCCTCGTGTCCCCATATGGGATTATCTGGACAGAGGTGCCGGAGGGGTTTGCCACGTCCTTCTCCAGCTCATTTTACCCAGCCACAGCCAACAGGAACAAGAGCTGCCACCTGAACCCTGGCTCCACTGTCTTTTAAGATGTTTGCTGCTGTTTTTTTTTTCTCTTAGATTTCTGCATGTAGCCTTCAGACTGTGCCCTGTGCATCCCCCTCATTCTGTCTCCCTTGTGGCTCTGCCCCCACAGGATCCCTCCCTCACCTGTGCACCTTAGAATCCCCCGCATCTTTTCAGAGCACGGCTCCCATTCCGCCTTCTAGATACAACCCTTCCTGACCCCCAGAGCGGGAGGCGTCTCTCTGAGTGACTATGCATGTGTTGGGGTCCCTGCAGACCCCATCTCTCAGAAGAATGATTGTGGGCTCTGCGGAACAGGGGCAGTTCCAGTGCTCAGACCAATGCCTTGGACATAATTACACTTATGACGCATATTTTGTATTGTATATAGTATTAGGTATTACAGATAGCCGAGTATATGCTTTATCTTGTAAAACTACACATTCCCTAGGAGAAGAGGAACCGTGGCTTTTCTTTAAATTTTATTCCTTCCTCACAATTAGAAAAGTTTGTTGATTAATCACATTTTTAAAATCCTCAAGAAGGTCCCTGCCCTGTTTATCTAAAAGTACCATTTGGTTTGGAATGTAGTAGTCTTCTTGGTTTTCTAACAAAAGAGGCTTGATTTTTGTACTTAAGAGTCAGTCAGTCTCTCTCTCTCTCTCTCTCTCTCTCTCTTCCCCCCCTCTCCCCCCCCCAATTTAAAAAGTAAATTCCCTCTGGGTTCTATTGAAGTGATTGCTGGTGGTGCTTCAGTAGTAATTCATGTGAATTGCAGGAACCGAGCCAACAGGTGAGGGGAGGAGGATTTATTGTGGTAGAATTTAACAGCACCTTGACCATAAATCTGGCAGATGTTTCTCATTTTTAGCCCATTAAGAATCTTTATAGACCAGGTTTTCTTCTCTCTCCAGAGATTGAGAGAGGAGGGGAGAGAGGGGGAATGCAAACACACCAGAGATGGAGAAAGTTATACCCAAGTTTCCAGGGCTTAAAAAAGACCTGAATTCTGGAGATCAGGGTGGAAAAGTAGCTAGAGGTTGTGTATCCAGAGGCAGGCACTTGCTGCATCAAATTTAAGCACTGAAGTGTTTGTTTAAATTCATTGGCCTTTAGCTCCACCATGTCGCTGACTCTCTTTTCTTTATTTGTAGCAAGAAGATAGGAAGAAGAGACCGCAAGAAAAGAGGGATGGAAATCTCCCAAATCTAAATTGGAATAAAACTAGAACATCTAGAAAAAACAAGAAAAAAAGTGTTACTGTATTGGCAAGGTATGTAGTCTGTAGTCCTCCCCCCTTTAAAACAACAACAGAAATCAAACCCTGAATAGGCATATCCTCATTTTGTTCCTCCTCCCTCAAAGAAATTTTGTAAGTTACCTGAAAATATAAAATATTTTCTATTTTGAAAAATCACTTCCAAATGTGAAAATGCATCCTTAGGATTGTCAATAGCCTTGATTACAGGTGTTCATTTTTTATGGAGTTTGTTTAAAATTTACAGAAAAAAAAAAAGCCGAGGTTGAAATTTTACTTGTTGCTGATTTCAGTGGCTTTTTAGACCAGACACACAATACATATATGCGTGTGTATATACATATATATAATACATATGTGTCATGTGTTTTGACATTACATTCAAGGTTTTAAAATTTTATACAGTGTACATATATGTAAAATTAAAAAAACACATCCATATCTAGCAACAAAAATATTTTAATTTTTCCTGGCTTTGGTTCTCTTAAAAAAAAAAAGAAGGCATTTTAGCATTAATTATCTATCCTATTTTGTGCAAAATTTTTCCCTACCCATAGACAGTTTGCCTGATGTAGAATTAAGTAATTACTGTTATCTTAAGTGCATTTTGAATAGGCTGATTTGTCTGCCATAAGAAAAAAGAAAAAATCCTGGTTGCATTTTCTTGTTTCAGTTTTTCATAGCAGTAGAAAGTCCCAAGCAGTAGTGGCTTAGGTCCCTCCACCTGGCCCTGTGACCCTGAGTACTCCATACTCCAGTCAGCTCTCTTAACTGTGTCCCAGAGGAGATGCAGGTCTGGTTCCTTCTCTCCCACTCTATTCTCCTCTCCACCTACTCTATATTTCATAAGAGTCAACCCTAAGGTACCTTTAAAAAACTTTCCAACATAATCATAGAGGAAGAAGTAAAAATTTTAAAGAGGAATTAAAATGTAGTTTTACCAGTTAAAAATTATGGCTACATGATTAGGTTTAAAAGTAGAAACCTGGCAGGCCTCAGACGTGGGAGAAGAAATGACTCCGTTTTGGTTTATGGCTATGTATTATGTGAGCTTTAAGGGACATGTATCCCAGGGAGATTGTCAGAAGAATGCGTTGTCTGGCCATTGCTGGGGTTCGATTTGATGCTTCCTGGATGTCTTGAGGGGCACCTTGTTTTCTCCTAGACTTTTCCTCTGGAGACCAAAATCTTGTTGAAGGCTTCAGGTTTTGGATTCATTATGTATGTCCCAAAGACCAGCTTTTAGTTAAGTTGAAACAAATCCAACCATAGCAACTCATTCAACTACTCTTTGTGCCAGCTAAGATCTTGAGGAGTTGCACTGTGATTCTGTGGAAGAATTGCCCGTCACGTAGCCATGACACATTGATGTAGGTAGTATCTGGGGAATTGGGCTCCTTATCTTCTGCTTTTGTGGTGGTAGTAGGGGTGAGGTAATGGTGAACGGAGTAAAAAGTCAGGGGAAGAAAAGCAGTAAATGAAAAACATCCCATTTCTTGTTTCTTTTACCTCTGTTGAATAATACTTTATATTTATATAATATTTCATTTTGCAAAGCATTTATGCATTCTGATCTTCATAGGCATTCTTTATAGTGAAAAAGATTGGGATTTCTTTTTCCAAGTAATGACTCAACTAAAGCTGACCCACTTTGATAGAATTCTTCCCACATCTTCCAAGTGTTCTCATCTTTAGCAGTAGGGATGCAGTCATTCTCTCTGCTTGCCTGTCTCTGTCTCTCACAAACACATGAATGAGACACATGTATGTTTACATATAGATCACATATTACACACAACACACATATATGTAATACACAATTCCTTGTTTATATATTATACCTATACATATGTGTGTATGCATGTATTTATACATGGCACAATATGTGCATATATTTCCTTGTTAATATATTTTATGTCACCATTTCATGTATAAACATATTAGAATATCATATTTATAGCTCTATATATTTTTGTGCATATTTAAAGAAAACAGGCATTGTATATGTGATAATAGTATATGTTATACTCTATGTTGTATATCATCTGTGCAGTGCATGATAAATTTTGTTTTATGTAATAGTGATGCATGTGTGATGAGGACAATTATAACATATTTTTAGCTGCCATAGGGCTTCTGAACAGAATGAATCAAAGCACGCGTGCACTGAATTTGAAAGGCCCGAGCTGAGAGGTGCTACTCCTCTAAGGAGCTGGTGCACCCAGAGTGGAACCATGGACATTTGTAAAACAGAACCCAAAATGCCTTCTGCAACCCCAGGAGAAACAGGTATGCTGTATCCTGAGTTAAGAGAGGGGCATCTGCTTTGGCTTCCCTTTCTCAATTTCTTCACCAGTATAAAGGGATTCTCTTAAAGGGCCCCTCCCAGCTTTGAAGTCTGTTCTGTGCATCTAAGAAGGGATGTTCCAGGGAAGAAGTGCTTTAGGTACCTGAGAGATAGAGAAGGGTGTCTCAGAAGTGGATATAGGAGAGGGGAAAAGGAGGAGCAGAGCTCACGAGCAACTTGTACTTCTTTCAAGTGCTTCCTAAGAGCTGGGCACCGAGTCTTATGGGAAACAAGAGTCCATTCAGGAAGGCAGCCAGATTTTCCATGCCTTGGAGTCAGGAGGGAGCAGCTTAGGGAAAACCTTGAAATGCTCTTCTGTCCTGTTTCCTCCAGAGAGTCATTACCAGCGGCCTCAGAAGAAATGTGGAGACAAGTTTTGTTCAGATTCCAGCTCGGACTGTGGCAGCTCTTGCGGGAGTGTACGGGCCAGCCGGGGCAGCTGGGGCAGCTGGAGCAGTACCAGCAGCTCTGATGGAGACAAGAAATCCGTGCTCCCTCCTCTGCACTTCCTGCCCTCCCGTGAGTAGGGGGCCCAGGGCACAAAGGGCTGTCTGGGATAGAGTGCAGGTTTTTTACCTTTGGGAACCAGGTAGACCGGGGAAATGCACGACCTTCCCAACCCTAAAGCTTTGTTGTGGTACTCTGTCCAGGCTGGACCCATTACCCTTCTTAGTGAGCTAAGTGAATGTGGAATGGTCGTTTTCTCTCCAGATTTACATCCTTGAGAAAAATGAATTTTTTTTTTTTAAACAAGGAAGAACTTATTTCCCATGGGTCCATTGACTGGCAACATGAATTAAAATTAATACTTGGCCCTGGTTGTCTGGCCTAAACATGTAATTTTATCCTCAGTTTCCTCTTTTGTAAATTGATTCGTGTAGGATTACATGTTTCTTAATTTGTTTCCAACCCTAAACCCATAATCCTGTGATTTTTGCTTTTTTTTTTTTTTTTTTTTTTTTAAATAGTTCACAGAGCCCGATTAAATGTTGTAACCAATGCTCAGTTTCTGGGATCTAGGTTATGCAGTCCTAGACAAAATGTTGACTCGCATTGATGGTTAGAGGGATTTTCCTCACCAGAAATCCCAAGGCAGCCCCTATATCTTTTGCTGTTTTGGTTTTCCTGGAATGTCTCATGTACATTTGAAAATCTTCCCCCTTTTCTTCCCCCCCTCCCCTGGCAGTTGGGGTCAAGTGACTTGCCCAGGATCACACAGCCAGGAAGTGTTAAGTATCTGAGACAAGATTTGAACTCAGGTCCCCCTGACCTTAGAGCTGGTGCTCTATTTACTGTGCCACCTAGCTGCCCCATTTTAAAATCTTAAAAATCCCATTTCAAAGATTTATGATTCATTGGTATGCATGCTCTCTGCATACCCGAGACCGACCCTTATGGGAATACTGAAACATCATCTCCTCGGCAGAGCCTGCCAGAATCTTCATTCCCTTGCCATAGCTTTCAGTGCCCCAATGGCCTTTCCATACAACACAAGCCTTCAGGGCAGGATTTAGTGGAGGGCTTTAAAAACATCCCCCCAAAAAGCCAATCTGTAAATAAATATATATATCCTTGTGTCTCCCCAACACAGTATAAAGAATTTCTATTTTGTCTTTGTAATGTGGCATTCAGAATCTGAATGTAAAATTAGAACACTTATACCAGAGTTTCCCCTTATTTTCAGTAATAATTACATGTGAATAACATTTTAATGTTTACAGAGCACTTCTCACTCCTGTGCGAAGGAGGCACAGGCAGTATAAGTATTATTATCTCAGTTTTACAGAGGAGAGACCTGAGTCTCAGACTGTGCTTTATCTAGGCTCTTATGACTAGACTAAGCATCAGAAACAAACTCCACATCCAGCAACTTAACTGTCTTTGCCTGAGAATATAGCAATTGAGAAAGTAGTAACAGAGCTAATTTTGATTCTGTCCTTGAATATCAATGTCAGCTTAAAAAAGGAAGAAATATATGGTTTGAGGTTAAAAAAGTATTTTTATATATATGTATATATATAATATAATTGGAATTTTAAAACATCTTTCATATGTTATCTGATTCAGGTGAAAATGTCTTTTTTTTTTTTTTTTTTTAAGACCTCAAAAAACAAACAAGCCCCATAGCAAATATGCAGAATTGAGTAAAAACAAATTTCCACATTCACCATTTCCATACAAACCTAACTCATTTTCGATAAGTCTGTCACTGCTCTGACAGGAGGTTAACAGCTGATTCACCTTCATTCTTTTGGTTTCGTGGTTTAGCATTGCATTAAATAGTGTGAAGGCTTTCTTCTTTTTTATAACGTTCTCATTGTATAAATTGTTTTCTAGTTCTGCTCACCTCATTCTGAATCAAGAGCATAGAATTCTTCCTAGTGTCCTCAGGAACTGTCCATTTTGTCAACATTCCATCGTGTTCAAATGCCTTCATTTGTTTAATTCCCCCCCCCCCCCCCCATAGGAGGCCACCCCCTCAGCTAGGGACTACTACAGAACAAGATAAGATAAATATTTTATACATATGAATCCCTTTCCTCTATCTCTTTCCTCTATCTTTGTCTTCAGGTGAGAATATTTCACAAACTGATTTTCCATCTGAAACCCCCATCACTTTGAATCTGTCCCACAACATCTGCAACCCCAGGTAAGTTAATTTAAATTTCTTAAATAATATATATTGTACTATTTGTAGTTTTCCAACAAGTTCTTTCTTTTCCTGAAATCTGGGAGTCGTTTTTTTTTTTTTTTTTGGTAATAATTGTTTTTCATGACTTGGCCCTATCTTTTAATATCATTAAGTATCATTTTTTCCCCCTGGACTCTGCAATCCATCCAAATGGGACTTTTGTTTATTTCTGCTAGTATTTCCCATCTTCTTATGTTAGCCCTGGCCTTCTCCCATGTGTGGAATGCACTTTCTCCTCATCTTCTCTCATATAGAATCACTGTCTTTAAGACACAGCTAAAACACCAAAAATCTTTTTTTGATCCCCTTGCTAATGCCCTCCCTCTCACACTACCCTATATTTAGCCATTTTGAATTATTTTCATATACACATATGGAATATGTATACTACATATACATATACATATACTACACACACATATATTTTTGTCTCTATTTCTTTTTCTTACATTTATACATTTCATTTACTTAAGTAGAATGTGACATCCTTGAGAGCAGAGGTGGCTTCATTTTTAATATGTCTATTGTTAAAGCTTAGCACAATGCTTAGCACAGAGTAGTTCCTTAATTGTTGTTGACTAATTGATAGGTAATTTTCCTGCCAAGTAAATTCCATTATGGGTTGCCTGGTTCTCAGCATGGTGATTTTTCTCCCATAGCTTATAGATTTCATAAACATTTGTTAAGCACCTGCTGTATACCAGGTACTCTACCTTACCTGATGGTGGTGGGAGAGAGATAGAACATGTGTAAAGATAAACATATTACAGGATAAAATAGGGAGCAAAAGAGCAGTAACCTTGGAATTGGGGGAGGCTAATCAGGGAAAGTTTTAGGGGAAAGACCGGTTTGGGCAAATACACAGAGGGAGATGGTAGGATGCTTCAAATTTTAATGGTTCAGTGTGGGTTGATTGTTGAATCCATGAATGGAAATATGATGAACTAAATGTGGAAAGGTAGTTTAAATTCAGATTTTGGAGGTCCTTGAATTCTAGGGTAAGGAGTTGTGTTATTCTATAAGGAATATGGGAAATCTCTGAAGGTTTGAGTCAGGGAATGACATTATCAGTGTGATTTAAGGCCATTGTTTTAAGAATATTATTTTGAAAGATATATGAAGAATGGAATGGAAGAAGTAAAGACTAGAGTGAAAGAGATTAGGAGGATATTGTAGGAGTTCAGGAAATAGGCTGTAAAGACCTTAATGATGATGTTATTGATGTGAGCAGAGAGAATGAAACTTAATATGAGAGATGTAGATGCAAAAAAATGATTCAGACCCAAGAACTGGCTTTGCAGCTTAGTGGGTAAATTGGGTTTGAAAAAGATGGGGGTCAAAGATTAAGGTTACAAGTTAGAAAGATGGTGACTTTCTGACTAGAAATAAAGAAGTTTGACAAAGGTTTTAAGGAAAAATAGGATCCTTTTCTGGGCATGTTGACTTTGAAATGTAGTAGTACTGAAAGGGAAAATTATTAGATCATGGAATGAAAAAGCAAAAACAGAAATGTCCCTGCCAGGAATATTGACTTTGAAAGCTTCAAATTAACATTATCTATGTTGTATTATTTTTGTATATTTTTATTAAACAACACCATGGTGTTTGTTCCTTGTTTTCCAATGAGACAGCCCTATTGGATTGGTGAAAATTTGCAAATATAAAAGGAACCTAGCTGATAGGAGGATGGGCCAGTGCTGCACTATTGCAAGAAATTTAGATAAAAACTGAAGAGTACTGAGACTAAGAAAATGTTATTGTGTAGTATCACTAACAATACCTAACATTTATATAGTGCGTACTGTGTGCCAGAAATGGTGCTAATTGCTTTATGATAATTATATCATTTAATCCTAATAACAACCTTTAGAGGAAGGGGTTGTTATTATTCTCCCCCATTTTACAGATGAGAAAACTGAAGCAAGTTAAGTGATTTGCCCAGGGTCATAAAGTGAGTAAGTGTCTGAGGCTACATTTGAACTTGGGTCTTTCTGAGGTGCTCTAGTCACTGTCACCTAACTGTCCCCTCTAGGAACCTACAAGAGCCTCTTGATTGTTGTTTATTAATTTATATTCAGTTGTTTCCGATTATTCATGACCCCATTTGGGGTTTTCTTAGCAGAGATACTGGAGTAGGTTTGCCTTTTGCTTCTCTTGCTCATTTTACAGATGAGGAAACTGAGGCACACAGAGCTCAGTGACTGGCTCAGAGTCATGGGGCTCAGAAGGGTCTGAGAGATGAGGCTTCCTGACTCCAGATCCACGCTCAGTGCACCATAGCCCCTCAAGCCACCCCAAACAGCTTCACATATTTATATTTTCCCCATGCACTATATTCTGATTTCCTGAGACAACACAAATGGACCCTATGTTATCAGGAAGGAGATGTGTACAGAATTCTTAGTTGCCTGTCATCCCATGGAGGAAGGACACAGGCTGTCCTCTGACACTGGTGAGCTTATTAAACAGGACATTTGTCTATCCAGTGGAACCTATGGCTGAGTTTTAGTGGGTAAACAGTAACCAAGGCGGAGAGTCACTGCCAGCAACTTAAGAGGATTGAAACTATCAGGTTAACTACAATTATGTCATTTTTCTTAAGTTTACCTTTTAAGTTAACCAAGGAGCTTTGTTGTTGGCATGTGACTATATGGAGGGATCTTCTCAGCCCCCCTCCCCATTATTAACCTGTTGCTGAGACTTCTCTCTGAAATCTTTTTAGCTCTGAAAGATGAAATCATGCAAAAACTAAAACTGTTTGTGTCAGAGTGAAAAGCATCTGTAGCATTTCTAACACTTGCCCTTTCAGAATAAGTGTTTTTTGATGACTTTTTTTGTGTCATTCTTAGATATTCATCCCTCTTTCCCTATGGAAATACTTCCCCACCTCCTACCCCATAATAAACAGCAATTACATAAAAATATCAAATAGATTGACTATCTGGTAGTCAAATCATTAAACATTTATTATACTTACCATGTAGATGACACTGTCCTAAGGGCTAAGGATACAAAAAAGAGGCAAAAAAACAAACAAACAAAAAAAAACCTTCTGCCTCTGAAGAACTTACAGTCTAATGGGAGAGGAAGGGTCATTAAATAATGTACAAGCAAGCCATGCATGGGATAAATAATTAAGAGAGGGAAATTGCTGGAATTGAAGGATTATAGGCGATGAGGCTCTACTTGGGATTAAGGGAAGCCAGAAAATCCATCAAGTGGCAGTGAGGAGTGAGAGCATTTCAAGTGTAGGGGGCCAGGCAGAGAAAATGCCCAGAGGTGAGACCTGGAACAGCAGCGAGTCTCTGGCTCAGAGAGTATGTGATAGGGAAAGAGAGGAGGGGGCTAGCTAAAGAAGTGCTTTCATTGCCCAAGAGAAAATGTTGTATCTGATCCTGGAGGTGATGAATGTATATAGAGTCCCATTTTCTCTGGGGCCACGATTGGTTTTTCACTAATTTAGAAATGAGAGGCCCTGGAGTGTTTTTGTAGCTATCTGGCATAATGCGCCATCCTCACACCCTTGTTAGAGTCTCAGCAAATCATAGTTTTCCTCTTCTGTAAAGAGGGGCTGATACTAGTGCCCACCTCCTGGGTTAGTCAGGGGATCAAACGAGGCACTAGTTTAAAGCGATTTGCAAACCCAATAATGCAAGCTGCTGTTGTTTTGGTCCTGCCCATGGGGCCACGTAGGTCATCAGTGTATTCCCGTTTCTCATCTTCATCCTGTGCCCCTGCACGGTAGAATTCCATCATACTCATGCCCCCCCCATTCAGCCATCCCCCTCTTTTTCCCACTCTCTCAGCAGAGACATGAATACCGTCCCTCAGTACGCAGAAACCCTTTGTCCCAGTTTCCCAGACATGACTTCAGATCCTGATAAAAACAAAGGTGAGTTGTGTTGGGCACCCAGTGGTGGAGTTGTAGGCCAGAGCAGACCAGGGATGCCCTGGGGAATGGGGATGGTGGGTTCCTTGCTGCTTGTGGCACTGCTGACCCCAGGTTAGACTGGGGAGTGGGGAAGGACCCCAGGACGGCACTTTGGCAGCATGTGGAGCTTGGTAGGGGTCTTTGCTTGTACCTGCCCCTGCGTCTGCCAGCCCCCCTCCTGGGAGCTACTTTCCTCCCCTCTCCCCCAGCCAGCCTTGAGTTTGCCTTCCTTGCTTGATCACCTTGGCTCTTCCAGCTCAGAGGAAAAGGAAAGGGGAGCTGGGGAAGGATGGAACCAGAGGCAGGCTTTCTGTTCTCTGGACTCCATCTCAGCCTCACAGCAGTTCAGGAAGGCACATCTGAGCTGGGCTTCCTTGGAGGAGGAGCCAGAAGTGAATAAAGAGAAGGGGGAGAATGCTGGAGCCCTCATGCGCCAGTCTTTTCTCCTTTAGGTCTTTATCCCCCAGGCAACTTGTGGCCAGGCCAGCCGGTATGTCTGACAAACAGCTTAAGCTACAATCTTGAGAACAGTATGCCTTGCATGATTCAGGAACCCCCTCCTGTTCAGAACAGGTAAGGTTTTTTCCCCTTTACATAATTGTGATAATGTTTGTCTGTGAGTGTTCATTATGAGTGCTCATTCACACATACATGCACTCATATTAGATCTTTTATTTATGTGCATCTCTGATCAAAAAGCTGCTTTTTTTATCGAATGTGATTTAGATATCTCTCTTCTGCAGGATTTTTTAAGAGTAATATTTGCAGAAAATAAAGACAAAAACTGAAGAGAAAACCCAGGGAGGGGAAGGGCTAGGGGACAGTGTGAGCTAAAATGGTAAATGGCATCAATTTCCAAAAGGCTTAAAAGAAAAAGAACAGCAGCAGATGGCTTAAGTATTGAATAATTCATTGTCAAGCAAGACAGGTACTGGAATAACTACTTGATTACAATAATATGGAAAGGATTGGTTTTCCTATAGCAAAACTATAGAGATTGGCTTGTGCATTTTGTTGAATTACTAGATCCATATGGATAACTTCTTGTTTCCAGCATTGTATGATTACTTGCAACTGTTTTTGCTCAAGGTTTGCAACATTTATCAAAGGTTATTTACTAAGAAGCTTCTTACACTTTCATGACTTTCCAGAAAGGGATGTCGGCCTAATTCTTTGAAGGAAATCTGGAAACCCAAATAGTATTGGATTTATTTATGAAGCTAAGACCCTGTACTGAATTCCCATATGTAATTAGGTCAGTACAGAATACACACCTAACCTTTTTAAGTCATAAGTTGTATAGATGTAGATGTATATTACTGATCACAGGATTTATCAAGAGAGGAGGAATTAGTGTGAAAATTTATTATCTCCATGGCGAAACAAAACAACACTTAATGTGCCCAGCCAATGATGGCCATCTTTCTCATTATGGCTAATGTGTTATTATCATGATACATTGCTGAGATGCCCTTGGATTTGTCCAGTCTCATTCAACTAACTATGTTTCTAATGCTGTGATTTAAGAAAGTAATCTGGCTTTTTTAAGGATAAGAACTAATGGAGAAAACAAGATAGAATCCATTTGTAATGACTCTTCATTATATGTTGTGGAGTAGAGTTGTTTAAAGAATCAAGACTTTGGAAAGATAGTCTTTTAACATTTGTTCATATTTAATATTCCCTTTAAAAATGGTTTCATCGTCCCTTATTTGATGTCTGGCTGTCGTATTTCTGAAACTAGGTACCTTCTCTTTTGTCACAGTTTCATTGACTGGAATACAACTTGTGAAGGCCAGTTTCCCAATGTGTATTGCCCGCTAGAAGTGAATGATTACAACGGCTTTCCAGAAGGTAAAAACTGTGAAATTAATAGGAAAGTTGATGTTTAGGATCTAGAGCCAGGATTCTTAGGGTGTGTGTGTGTGTGTGTGTGTGTGTGTGTGTGTGAGAGAGAGAGAGAGAGAGAGAGAGAGAGAGAGAGAGAGAGAGAGAGAGAGAAAGAAATGGATCTCTTTGGTAGTTTAGTTTCATTTCCTAGAATTTTTTTAAATACATAAAATAAACCACACAGAATTACAAAGGAAATCAAAAGTTAATGAAAAGAAAGATGTTATTTTTTTCCCATCCAAATTCATGAATTTCCTGAAGTCTGTCTGCAAACTTCTCAGGCAGTCTACAGATCTTATGGTAATAACTCTTGGTATAGAAGCATCCAGGTGACTGTCCCTCATAATAGAGTTAATAAACATGAAGAATGGTGCTTAGATATTCAGTAATGTGCCATGGAGATTAACCAAATCATATAGTGCAATCATAAGTCTTTCTATGTGATCTTCAAAAATTGACACAAAATCATCCCCTCCCTCTAAAAAAAAAAATGGACAAAAACCCTAACCAAATCATGTAGTACAATCGTGAGTCTTTCTATGTGTTCTTCAAAAATTGAGATAAAATCATCTCCTCCTCCCCCCCAAAACTCCGCCACCCTTGAATTCTCTGTATAGCCTACATATTCTTCTCTTTCCCAACTTGAAATGCAGAGTATATGCTATTTAGGACAGTAATAATGTAGAAGGAAAGAATACTATATTTGGCACAGAAAACTTGTATTCAGATTTCATTTCTTTTCTTATTGAGTGTAATTTTAGGGAAATCATTTAATCTCTCTGAATCTTAGTTTCCTTATCTGTGAATTGTGAAAGATAATCTGTTGTTGTTAAGTCCTCAGTCATGTCTAACTATCTATGAGGTTTTCTTGGCAAAAATACTGGAGTGGTTTGCCATTTTCTTTTCCAGTGGATTAAGGCAAACAAAGGTTAAATGACCTATGTCTCAGACCAGATTTGAATGCTATTCTTCCTGACTCCAAGCCCACTACTCTATCTGGGGGGCCACCTAGTTGTCAGAACTTTGCTACCCTGAATATGCAAATTACTCTCATTGTCCAAGGTTCCCAAAGGTTAACATTAATACCTCGAAATCTTTTTCCTCCTAGATGGCAAAGCCTAAGAGTAATAACATGTTCATAGTATTCTGCCCATTTGTTTTTTTTTTTTTTTTAATCTGTTTTATTTAGAATGAAAATTCCATCCATGGTTAATGTCTGTTCTCCATGAGGTATTTTCTATGCTTGCTTCTGAGTAACTGGATACAGTAATATTGGCAATCTTCTTTTTTCCAGAGAGCAGTATTATAATACTTTGAATTAAGAAGGGGTTCATCCAAAAGAATGGAAGCTCTTTGAGGGCCAAAAGGAAGCATCTCTGTTTTTACCTTTGTATCCTCCATGCCTCACATTTAATTGGGTTTAGTAAATGCTTGTCTTACTAAAATGCTTTGATTTGATTTCCTTATGAAAAGCTGCTCCCTTTTCTTCCTTTCTTCATAGAAAACATGAATTACCACAATGGCTTCCCCTGTCCTACAGAAGTTCCCAGTACAGCTTTCATCAGTCATAGCTCCCAGTCGTCTTGGAGTACCCCACCCAATGCGCCTCCTACCTGGGAACCTGCCAGCTATGTCAGCTCTTCTGTCAGTGATCCTGAGTTTACAGTGAGTAATAATTGTTTTTTTAAAATATATTTCTACTTTGTTAAATATGTTCTAATTATGTGTACATTTTAAAATATTTTAATTTGGGGTTCTAAATTTTCTTACTCTCTCCCATTCTTCCCTGCTCATTGAAAAGGCAAGCAGTTTGAAATTGAATATATACATGAAGTCATGCATAACATTTCCATATAATCCATATTGCAAAAGAAAAACACAAACAAGAAAAATAAAGTTTAAAAAAGGCATGCTTCAGTTTGCATTCAAAGTTTATCAATTCTCTTTTTTGGAGGTAGAATAACATTTTTCATCATAGGTCCTTTGGAATTCTCCAGAGTAGCTAAATCTTTCACAGTTGTTCATCTTTACAATATTGTTGTTACTGTTTACAATGTTTTGGTTCTGCTCACTTCACTTTACATTATTTCAGATTTTTCTGAAACTATCCTGCTCTTCATTTCTTAGAGTACAATTAGTATTCCATCACAATCATATACCACACTTTGTTCAGCCATTCCCCAACTGACGAGCATCTCTCAATTTCCAATTCTTTGCCACCAGAAAAAGAGCTGCTATAAACATTTCTGTAGAAATAAGTCCTTTCCCCTTTTCTTTGATCTCTTTGCATTATAGACCTAGGAGTGGTATTGCTGGGACAAAGGGTGTGTATGTATATGTGTGTGTGTGTGTGTGTGTGTGTGTGTGTATATATATATGTATGTGTGTGTGTGTGTGTATATATATATATATTTTTTTTTTCTATGTAATCCCCTATGCCATTTTTATTCATTCTGTCACTATCCCTAACTTGTTCACTGTCCATCCTTTGTCCATTAGTAATTATTTTAGTTAGGTGCTCCAGTGGCATGGAACTGATAAATTAGCAGATGATCTTCAAGAATTTCTATGACCAAAAAATTCCTTATAGCTTTGAGGCTTCTATACTTCAATAACTCAATCTAGCATCAGTGAGCTCATACTTGAAATCCTTCCCATTTAATAGTACCTTCTAGGTCAGGTGCTTCCTTGCTAGATTTCTCAAGAACCTATAGTCCTCTCCTTTCCAGGATGAGAAATCAGGATAGGAAAGGCACTGTGAAGCCATGGAATGAATTTGGGTGCTAGATCTGGAATGAGAAGACTTGGCTTTGAATTTCACTTCTGTTGATTCTTACTTTTTGTAACATTGAACAAGTCATTTAGCTATGACTAGATAACACCCTGAAAGTCCATTCTCTACCACCAGCCAAAGCATTGGGTGCTGCCAGTTGATGGTCACCATCTTAGTTTTCAGTTATTTGCCACTATAAAAAAAAAAGCAGCTGTAATTTTATATATATATATGTGTGTGTGTGTGTGTGTGTATAATATATATAGTTTAAAAAAGATAACCTATCTAAATAGATAGGTTATCTTCTTTTAAACTTTTAAAAAACATAGTTCTAGCAGTGGCATTGCTGGTTTAAAAAAGGTACGCCCAATTTAGTAATTTTGGGGGCATATTCTCCAATTGTTTTCCAGAATGTCTGGACCAATTACAGTTGTGTCAATAACACATTAATTAATGTACAGCAGCTATCTCTAGCCCCTCTAGCATTTGTCATTTTTCTTTTATTTTTGGGGGGTGGGGGCAACTTAATTGTGGGTGTGAGTAATCCTAACATTTTTAATTTACATTTATCCAATTATAAAGGATTAGAGAATTTTTTCAAATAGCTGCTATAAGCTTAGAAATGACAATTATTAATTGACAATGCTTCTTATTCTTACAAATTTGAATCTTGTATTTCTGTTCTATACGTATTTAAGTACTTACTACATGCCAGATATCGTTCTAAGTGTTGGGGATGCAAAAAACCTCAGACAAGCCCCAAAACCAAAAACCATACATCAGATATTTACATACTACTGGGGGAGAGAGACATTTCAATAATTAGGTACAAGCAGGATATACAGAGGAGTTAGGCAATAACCCAAGGTCATCTCAGAGGAAAAGCAGAAGCAGGTAAAGGGGGGACCAGAAGGAAAGGTCTTGAGGAAGTAGGATTTGAGCTGAATTGTGAAGAAAGTCAGGGGGACAGTAAGGGTGTGGGGACATAGTATTTCAGGCATGTTGGACAACCAGAGCAGAGGTAGACATGGGAGTTAAGGAGTGCCGTGTTTGGGGAACAGCAAGTAATCCTGTATAGCTAGAATGTGTGCAGGGAAGTCAACTATCAGAACACTGAAGATGTAGTAAGTTAGACAGGTTATAAAGAACTTTAAATGCCAAACATAGTAGTATTTGATAATGAAGAGAGGTGTAGAGAGCCCATGGAGCTCATTGAGCAGAGTATAGAGGGACATAATCAGAACTGTGCTTTAGAAGAATCCTCTTTGGAGCTGACCTTTGGATGGATTAGAATAAGGAGAGATTTAGGATGAAGAGACCATTTAGATTTAGAAGGCTTTTGTGATAGACCAGGTGGGAGGAGGCGATGAGACCCTAAACTAAGGTGTAGGTGGCTGTGAAAAAAGAGAAAATTTATGAAAGATTGTGAAGGTAGAAACAAGTTTTGGCAACAGATTGTACATGAGGGATAAGAGAGGAGCTGAGGGGATAGTGAGATTGTAAACCTGGGTGACTTCTTAATAAATGGGAAGTTCCAAAGAGGAAGTAGGGTTTAGAAGAATGATTTTTGTTTTGGACATGGTGAGTTTGAAATGGGAAATCCACTTTGAAATAGAATTGAGGGGAAATGAAATATGAGATAAACTAAAATGATGTATGTAGATCTGCAAGTAAAGTTTGTGTTTACCATTAACTATGGGAGCTGCTGAGGATCATCAAAAGAAAAAATGAAAGAGGGCTGGGACGGAGACGTGAGGAATCCCTAGGGTTCCTTACTGGATGCTCTGTGAAATAGTTTACATTTACTACTTGAATACTCTTTAAGTTTAATCATTTCATTCTTGGGGTGACACTTACCTCCTGTCCCCTTTCAGGTCCTTTTTCTGTATATATTGTTTTTTCCCATTAGGATATAATGAGAGAAACTGCCTAGAGCCCAACCTCTTCCCTTTTTTTTTTGACAAGACATTTGTGGTTAAGTGATTTGCCCAAGATCACTTAGCTAGTGAGTGTTAAGTGTTTGAGATCAGATTTGAAACCAGGGCCTCCTGACTCCAGGCCCAGTGCTCTATTCAGTGTGCTACCTAGCTGCCCTGAGCTTCTTAAACTGTAGGTCTCCACCCTATATGGGTTCTCATAACTAAATGTGGGAGTCATGAAATTATGATTTATTTTCAATAAATATTTTATTTGTATACTTATTTTATATACCTAAGGACACATAAAATTTTTAGGGTGAAAAGAGATTGTGAGTGGAAAAAGTTTAAGAAGCCCTGGCATAGAGGACAAGAAATGTCTTTTTTCTTATATTTGTGCAACCAGTTTTCAGCATACAATAAATACTTATCACCTGCTATATTTCCACTGCATCAGTTGGAAAAAATGGGAGGGACTAACTGGTATTAAAAAGTAGGAGCACCGGACCTCTTTTTAACGATATTTGTTAACAATAGGGACCTTTTCAGTTTTTTTTTAATATAATGCCCAAATTATCAACTGATTGAGTTAAACTGCATTTTGAAGATCTTTATTCTTAGATCCTTTTCCTATTCAGAAGGCTCTTTAAAGCCTTTCATATTAAAAAAATTAAAAATCAATCTTTCTGGGCCAGTAACCTATCTATCCACTTCCCTTGGGAAGGATAAAGGTGTACCAGGAGAGCCACATCAGCAGAGTTCCCTGGAGGATGGCATTCCTTCTCAATTTTAAGGGGATCTTTATGGTTGATCAATTTTCTAGAAATGGGTTTCCTCCCGTCCACGTGACTTGAGTAGATGCCATTATTGTTTTTAAGTATACTGGCTCTTTAGTAAGGTTTTTGTCTTCTATTCCAGCCCTACCTCTCAAGCACCAGAAGCTTATCCCCAATGTCTGGACTTTTTGGTTCCATCTGGGCCCCACAAAATGATGTGTACGAAAGCTGCTGTTCCGTCAATCCCACCACCCAGCATTCCACTCACATGGAAAACCCAGCAGTGATGTGTAAGCAGGAATATTACCCAAGGTTTAACCCTTTCCGTGCCTATATGAACCTGGACATATGGACTACTACAGCAAACAGGAACGCAAACTTCCCTCTTTCTAGGGACTCAGGTTACTGTGGGAACGTGTGAATGGAATTTGGTTATAAACAATGTGAATAAAGATGCTTGTGTTTTGATTTCTAGAGTAAACTGGTTGTTGAGATAGATGGCAGCGTTGGTGAATATTTTGGCACTTTTATATGGAAAATAAATTTTTTAATGAAGCTTGAATGTTCCTTTTTTAAAAAAAATTTTTTTTTTGTAAATGAGCAAAAGAAAGTGTCTGAATATTCTAACTGTAGAGGTGTGCCAAGCGTCCCAAAACATTCTAAAAGGATACATAGGTAATTCTAAGAAACCGGGAATCAGGAAGCTCTGGATTTGGCAGCTGAGGTGACTTCAAACACCTTCCCTATGTTGGGGGATGCAATTCTAGGAGCAGGAGAATGGCTGGTCTGAGAAACTCTGAGACAGCATTCCTAGGGAGAAACGGGCTAGAATTGCCCTCTGCAGAGCTGATTTTCCACCTCTCCAGGATTGTCAGTATGAAGGATCAAAAGCCAGAAAGGCCCATACAAGTAAGTATTTCATTCCCAACGTAACTCTTTCAACCACAAGTTGAATTACCTGGGATAGGTGCAAGGCTGGTGCCTAGATTGTGTGTTATATGGAATGTTAATTGTAAGAGTACCTCTTAGGGTAAGGTCCATTTGTGCAGAAATGCCCCTTTTTTTCAAGTAAGCAGAAGAATAGAAAACTGTGCCCTGCCTTGAGGGATGCCCTTTGCAGATGGGCTGGATTAATCTTGCCTCCATGTGAATTGGCTCCCACTCTATGCCTTTTGGCAATTTTGCTGTGTCCATGTTACGGTGTTTTTGTAAACCTCTTGAAGGATTTTCAAACTTTTAATAAAATAGTTTGGTATTTTCACATTTGGTACTGTGTCTTTTCTTTATTGGGAAGTCATGGCTGGGAGTGGGGAATGGAGAGTGGGGGGAGTAAGTGGAGGGGGAAGTTGCTTAGGATTTTAAAAACTCTGCAGCATCTTCAGTATCATATCAAATAATGGAGTTTCTGTGCTTAGATTTTCCAATTCAGAATAGTAGCCATTGTGACCCTCCTCTCTGTGTAGGGATGAAGTCTTGTCAGTATCGATATGTATTTTTGCTGCATTTTAATTTGTACTTCATTGGATAATGTTTTCAACTTGATTAATATGTTTTCCTCATACTCGTTTGTATTATTTCTCAAAGATTACTCAAGAAAGAAAATACAGATCGCCAAAATGTGTGTGAAAAACAGCATTTCCAGAAGTTTTCCAAAAGCTAAGAAAGCTGTACCTCCTTGAGAAGAGGTACTGAAATTGTTGACAAAAGAACTGGGAATCTTATTTGCATTTGGGCAGCTAGATCCGGTTTGTTTGTTTGTTTTTAGATCCTGGTCTTCAAATGGGTCACAGCATAGTTGTTTTTTTTTTTTTTTTTTAAAGCTTTTTTGTTTTCAAAATATATACATAGTTTTCAACATTCACCCTTGTAAAACCTCGGGTTCCCAATTTTTTTCTCCCACCCTCTCTCCTGGATACCAAGTAACCCAATATATGTTAAACATGTGCAATTCTAATATTTCCACAATTATTGGAAATAATATTTCCACATTTATTATACTGTGCAAGAAAAAATCAGATCAAAAAGAAAAAAAATGAAAAAGAAAAAAAATGCAAGGAAACAACAACAAAAAAGTGAAAATACTGTGTTGTGATCCACATTCAGTTCCCACAGTCCTCTCTCTGCATGCAGATGGCTTTCTCCCATCATAAGACCATTGGAACTGAGCTGAATCACCTTGGTCACAGCGTACTTTAGTCTGTGGTTGGGGATTAGCCTGGCAAATTTAATAGATTGTAGGAACTCATTTGTAGGTCTGAATCTTCAGTCTGGTGTTAGGCTAAAGGGAGAAATACTATGATAAGGACAATAGTGATATTAAAACCCAACATTTATATAAGGTTTTTGATAGAAGGCTTGAAAAGTGCTTTTACCCATTTTATTTTCCTTGACCCTCACAGTTAACCCTGTGAGATAGCTCCTGTTATTAATCCCCATTTTATAGGTGAGGAAATTGAGGCTGACAGGTGAAGTGACTTGATCAGTGTCAGAAAGTATGTGTGTACACATGAACATACACACATGCATACAAATTGTATCTACCAAGAAATGTTCCTTCTAGGTGCTATGAAAAATAAAAATTTATTAATTTAAGATGTGCTTCTGCCTTTTGGATTCATGAATTTAGGTAAGTCTTCTGCCTTAAACCTTAGGACTCATGCCTTTTTTTTCCCCCTGTTTTAATAATATGGTAAATTGAGTGCATTGTTTGCCTTATACTTTATGGGGTCTAGGGTCGTAAATTATTTTTTTAAGCAAAAGACAGATTTGGTGGCAGGTGGAGGTCTTATTCAAAATAAGATTTTCATCTTAACCTGAGAAAGTCAACAAATGACAACATTCTCAAAGTGTTGGAATGTTTATAAACCTAGCTCAACTTTTCCTGTTTCCTGCTTTAAACAAATAATTTTTAAAGGTCTGTTCTTTGTTTCATTTCTGGGCAACTTGCCTTCCTTCCAAGAGCCTCACTTGGTATTTTTGGAAGCCTTCCCCCATTGATGATAAGAAGTACTTGGGGCTAGAATTGGGTTGATATTGAAATGATAAAAACCAAATATCCAAACTTGTACCAACTCACAGAATTTAAGATTATTTGATTATTATTTTTTTGTACTTCAAAGATTGGTCAAATGAAAACTCCTAATTAATTACATCCACTTCACAATTTAGGTCATGTCATGTGCATCTTATTTGGCTTTTGCCAGGGAATATGCCATCTGAGAGAGTTACTAAAACAGTACCATAGAATTTAAGTTTTAGGCGTTAATTTTTTCCCACATTATGCTGTTTTTTAAAATGTCTCATAACTATGTAACAGATTTTTGATCAGGTGGTTTCCATTTAATGATTTGATTTTAAAAACTAGTAACTTAACACTGCCGTGAAATCTATGATCCACCATTACAAAATAAAACAAAAGTTCCTTTCCTCTAGAAGATTTACGATGCTCTGTGATAATTAACCAATCTTTTACTGTTAAACTTAAATGGCCAATTGAGACAAACAGCTCTTAAACCTTTCTTCTGATTAAGACTGGGGTGATGGGTTTTATACAGAATATTCATCTAGCCGGCTGGACAGAACTGTTGACTTTTCCTCCCCCACAAGTGTTCTTATCATCTGCTTCAGCTACCTACCACAGAGGTCTGCTTCATATTAGCAACCTCAGGAGAATAATTAAAGGAGTTCTCAACAATCCATGCTCTTGGCATTGTAGCCAACATTATTATCTCCAGGTAGATCCTTATTGAAATCTTCACAAGGCACTTCCACAGACTTCATTTGTGACACTGGGGCAGTTAGCGCCATACCTACTTTTAGAACACCCATCTTCAGTTGGCCAGCAGTATCTCTGCCACGAATCTTGCAGGTATCTTGGAGTAGGAGAGACAGGAGTTTGTCAACAGGATGGTTTATTAGCAGGATGCAATTAAAAAAGCTTCAAGCATTGTAGTTCCATTAACATCGGTGTCCCATTCTTCAAATCAAGGCATGTTACGGCTTAATTCTATTAGATTAATTCCAACCTGAAATTGGCACAAAAGCAGCCACTATGCTGGTTTTCTTAATTACAGGTTCTGATTTTGACAACTTCTCATATCTCTTCAGGCTGTAAGTAGGGAGTTGATGGAATCCAATTTTTTGTCAGTTGTTTCACACCCAGTGGACACGTTTACAGGTCTGCCCATTCTTTGAGATACCGGATTCAAATTTACTAAAACCAACAATCAGGATAGCACTGTCAGTCTGAGATCTCTCTGTAACCATTGCTTTGATAACATATCTTTGTTCTGGAGCTTCAATAATGATTACATAGTATTTGCTGATCTCCAATTTCCATAGGGAGAGATATATAGTTTTTATTTTATTTTTTATATATTTTATTTTATCATCACTATAGTATTTATTATAGTATTTATTATGTTTTTCTACATATATATAATACATAATAGTGATTCATGTTTGTCCTACAGACTATTTCAGAAGCCTCTTTCTCAAATTTCTTGATGTTTCTTTTTATCTATTCCATCACATACATAGATGTGAAGATTAGTTGGGATGGATTTACCACAATCCATGTTGTCTAATGATGGCAATGCTAATGAGTCTTTTCCTTACCTGTTTTTGTGGAGAATTAGTTGATTTTTCACAAGACTTGTGTTCTGACAACAGTCCTGTTGTTAAAAAGTTTAGGGATTCATTCACTTAAAGTCATTTTGTGTTATTTTTAAAAATTATTAATGCCTTTGGTTTCCTTAATCATACTTATCGCAAGTATCTCTTCCATCTCCTCCTCCTAGAAAGTTAGCCCATAGAACAAATAATATTTTTTTAGAAAGAAAAAAATCACAACTTATCAATACCTGAAAAAGTACAAAAATAGATGCAATGTGTGATACCTCTGGGCCTCCTACCTCCACAAAGGAATAGTTTGGGTGTGTCTTATATCTCTTTATTCAAATACTTACCTGATCTTTATAATTTTGTTAAATTTATTTTTGATTTTTGATGTATAGTTCTTGCCATTTATCCTGTTGTAGTTACTAGATGTATTGTTTTCTTGGCTTTGCTTCTTTCACCTGGATCTTTTCATGATTCTCTGTATTGATCATACATATCATTTCTTATATTATAGCAGTACTTCCTTATGTTCATGGACATGTTTGACCATTTGATCGATGAACACCTACTTTTTCTTAACTATCACAAAAAGTGCTGCAATAAATATTTTGGAGCATATGGAGATTTTCTTATCCATGACTTCTTTGGGGTATGAACAGTAGTGGAGTATAGTATAAACAAAAACAAAAGGTATAAACATTTTATTCATATAGTTTGAAATTGCTTGCCCAAATAAATATACCATTTTATAGTTCCACCAATAATGTATAAGTGTACCTAACTATTCCACAAGTCCTCCAACACCGACAATTTCCTTTTTTTGTCATTTTTGCCAATTTGCAGGATATTAGGTAAAACTTCAGGGTTGTTTGGATTTGCATTTCTCTTATTAACGATTTGAAACGTGGTTGTGATTACTTTGAAATTCTTTTGTGGAGAACTTTATATTCTTTGGCCATTTATCTATTGGTGAATGGCTATTAATTATAAATATATATGTTACACATACACACATTTGTCTACTATTTCTATCTGTCAGTCTATCATTTACAGATCTTAGATAACAATCCTTAATCAGAAATTTGGTACAAATGTTTATTTTTTCTCCTGTTTTCCCATTTTCCTTCTTATCCTGGATGTGTTAATTGTGTCTATGTAGAAGTTTTTTTATTATTATTATTATTTCAGACATTCAAAGTTACCTATTTTATCTTCTGTAATTGTTTATCTGGATTTTTAAATAGTATAATATTTAATATTAAGGTCTTATAGCCACTTAAAATGTTGTATATGAAATAAGATATTTGTCTAAGCCTTATTTCTACCAGTTTGCTTTCTAGTTTTCCTGCAGCTTTTCTTTTGTAACTTACTTTTTCAACTTTATTAAACACGGGGCTATTGATTTCTCTTGTTTCTGATTCTCTCTTGTTTAATTTGTCCTATTAGTCTATCTATTCTTTAACCATTATTATATGGTTTTGATGACTGCTGCTTTATAATGTAGTTTGAGGTCTAGAAGTGCTTTTCCTCCCTCATCCCTACTTTTTTCCCCACTATTTCCCCTTCATATTTTAGATTTTTGTTTTCCATATGAATTGTTATTTTTTATCAAGTTTATCTCCTCAGTAATTTGGTATGATATTAAAATGTAAATTAATTTTCATACTATTGTGATTTTCATTACATTGGCACAACCTTGCTATAAACATTGAATATTTTTTGAGATATTTTGTTATTCTTTATTTCTTTAAGAACACTTTGTAACTGATTTTATAAAAGTGGCTAGTGTGCTTTGGAAGATTAGTAGCCAGATATTTGTATACATTTTACATTTATTTTGAATGGCATTTCCCTTTTTTGTTATTGCTTCTTGTGTGGGGTTTTGTTTGTGTTTTGGTCATTAGTATCAAAATGTTTAGGAAAGTACTAAGGGGCCAAGCAGGTGCAAATTATAGTGAGGAAAAAAGGGTAAGTTTAGAAACAATAATGCCTAGGGGGAGATTGGATGATGGATTTTTGAATAAAGACGTTTTGGAGTCCTTGATCATGGAAACATGACTGATCCCTGTATATAGCTGAGATAGGGTGGATTTGGGCTTGAGGAAATTGAGGAACCAGGGACCTTAAGAGTATTTGAGGGAGTATCAAATATCTGTTGAAGTGCTCCATTAAGAAGAAAAGAAGTTTGAGTGAAGAGAAAATGAGCCCCGTTAAAGAACTCATTGAAAAAGGAGGAAAATATTCTGAGATAGGAGAGTGGAGGTGATGTTACTAGCTACCAGGATCTGGTTTGTATAATAAGCTTGGATAAAGTGTACCTTAGTAGATGATATTACTAAGTGATACTTTGTAGTACTTGATAAAAAAAAATTCATTTGGAAAACAAGATCTAACATGTCAGAGGAAATTTAGTAGAGGGATATGGCAATTAAAAGAAAATTTTGAATCCCTGTTGAGGACCAATGAATCAGGAAATGGCAGAAACAATGCAATCTGTTCTAATGAGAGGGATCTGCCATCTTCAGGGAGCCAAATATCATTTGGAGCCAGAAGGTAAATTGATGGGTGGAAGCATCAAGCACCCACTGTGTGATGTAGGTACTGTGTTAAGTACCAGAGATATGAATAAAAAATCAAGATGGCCCATTCTCTCAAGGAAGTCACATTCAAATAGTGGAGACAACACAGAAGCCAGGGAAGGGAGTTTTGTTCTGAAGTATCAAAAAAAATTCCCTTCTCAGAGATGGTAGTGGGTTTTTTTTTTGTTGTTTTTTTTTTTTTTTGCTGATAGTTCCCAATGCAAGAGGTGAAAGGTGGGTGGTGAAAAGTGGTGAAAGCTGTCTCAGGAAGTAACTGAGTAAGGTCGAGCCTTCATGGTTTCAGGCAGAAACCTTAGCTCCTCTAGGACATGGCCTAATGAAGAGATATTTGCTAATTAGTGGAGTGGATGGATTTATTAAGTACTTTACTATATTATAGAAACAGTTTTAAGTGTTGGGTATACAAAGAGAAACCGGGAACCTACTTTCAGCCTCACCTCCTCCCCCAAGCAATTTTTAAGAGCTGCCTTACTTAGCCAGAGCTTAGAGAGGAATGAAGGGGTGAATATGAATGTCCTAGGAAGGTAATCCCTAAAAATGGAACTATCAGGAGGAAATCAATCAGCAGAGGAAGGGGCCAAAAGGGTAGAGCAATCTTCTACATTGAGAAGTTGGCTTGGAAAGAGAAACCCAGAAAATCAAGAGTGGGTCTGGGAAGAAGGAAGGAATAAACATGAGTGCCAGAGAGTCCAGTAAAAGGGGGAGAGATTTTTAATGGGATACTGAAGATATGGAGGTCAGGCAGGTAGAAATGAGCTCTCTATTTCCCTTGGCCACTGTGTCTCTTATTATTCACTGGAAAGAAAGGTGCTGTTTAGTATCCAAAAAGTACAAAAGATGCTCTGTAATTATCTTTTTCTGATTCTGTTACTGATCTCCAGATAATTCCCCTTTTTTGTGTTTGTAGACCTGTCTATCCCTTTTGTCTAATATGTTGCTAAGTACTTTTAACATTTGATAAAATGAAAAGATAACTGTAAAATGACACAAAGTGTGATAATTTACCTTGTCAAGGGTTTTATAATTTCTTGTTATTACTTGAAAGTGACTAGGAAGAATTTGTAAAATTCTGTATTTTTAAGTCAAGCTCAAAACCAACAAGAAAATATGAAAAAAAAAACCCTCTCTGGATAAATAAGACTTTTTAATTAGGATAAAGAATTAAGCAAATGCATTAGTAAAGCCATAGTACAGTGATGTTTAAAAAGTTTAGAAGACAATTTCTGGATAATTAATCATTTTATTAATCATGATAGCAATAATTAACAAAAGAGATCAGTGATACTTGAATGTCAAAGGCCCCTCATGGAACCCACTGGGACACATATGCTCTTCAAAGAGTCCGTGTTCCTGAGAGTGGCAATCAATTCTGATTGGCTAATAAGTAATAAGAGAATGAATATTATAATTAGAGATGACCTTGTTCTAATGAGGGGCAGAGCCAGTATGCTCTCTCTGTCTCTGCCTTTCTCCCTCTCCGGTTCTATATCTCTGTCTCTGTTTCTCTCACATATAGACACATAAACACACACTTTTGATCACCTCATTTGCTTCTAAATCATCCTCCAGCCTTGGACAGTTTCTGAAATAATTTCTCCTCACCCCATCCTTAGTAGAACACAATGGACTTCTCTATGTAGATGGGGTCTGAACAAGATTGAGGAGAAAACCAATCTCACTATCAACAACGTCCTTCAGACTCTGGCTTGAGGTTTCAGAGACAGTTAAATCCTGTGTCCCCGGTATTACCAACCAATTATTTAATAATCATTTTTTGCAGCAAACAGTACAAAAGATGTTGACTGTGTATCCACTAAACACTTTCAGAGAGACTCTTTGAAATGATCAAGGGGACAACATTGGATGTTATTAAAAACTACTATATTTGGATTCAAGACTTGGGTTCAAATTTTGATTGCTACTTTACTGCTTTATGAGCAAATCACTTTGTCCCTCTCTGACTCCTTGTCTTCAGAATTAGAAAGCTGGACCAGATTATCCCTTACAGGCCTTTCTAGTTGTAGTTCCTGTCAATCTTTGTCCTCTAAGAGCACAAAGTTTACAATTAATAAGAGCGTAATAAGAACTCACAGACATATAATAATTTGCATTTATATAATGCCTTAGAATGGATGGAATGTTCAAGAAGAGCAGCATCTCTGGTGTGGAGGCTTTTGACCCCTTTTCAGAGCTGCTCATCCACCTTTGGTGTTTAACTGCCACCTTTACTTGTGGCTCCAAGGTAAAGCCATCATGGACTAACCCAGATGCAAAGTGACCAAGAGAGCTCATATTTAGCAGTGAGTTGTTGGATGTCTACCCCAAGCATGCAAAGACTTTCTCTGGAAGAAAGAGTGATGAGAATGATTTGTTCCAAGGACCAGGAAGGTGGCTGGAGCAGCTGGTATGGAATGCTTAGAGTGTGATTAGATATCAAAGACACCAATTATCCAGTGTATTGCAGATAAGCCTTTAGAAAATACCAGAAAACTAAGAATACTAATGGTTGCCTCGGCTCCTACTTACATCACTTCTTATCCATTCCACTCATTTAAAAATTTATATTCTCTGAAAAATGACATCAGAGTCTAGGAAAAATTTGTATGCATATTATCAAAAGTGTCATTTTACATATATTAATAAAATGCACATTATATGTTATATAGGCAACTGTAAGTGTGTAGTATTTAATGCACAAATTACAATATTACAAATGAAATATAAAAAATCATAATTCATCATAGCTACTGTATATGGTATGTGATAAAGTTACATGCAGTAAACTAAATACAGAAATTGCATGCAACATGTATGCGAGTTATTTACAGAATACACTTTGAATGTATTCCAGCATGGAACTGTGAATGGATCCAACCATTCTGGAGAGCAATTTGGAACTATGCTTAGGAAGTTATCAAACTGTGCGCCCTTGACTCAGCAGTGTTTCTACTGGGATTATATCCCAGAGAGATCTTAAAGGAGGGAAAGGGACCCACATGTGCAAAAATGTTTGCAGCAGCCCTGTTTGTAGTGGCGAGAAACTAGAAACTGAGTGGATGCCCATCATTGGGGAATGGCTGAATAAATTGTAGTATATGAATGTTATGGAATATTATTGTTCTGTAAGAAATGATCATAGGATGATTTCAGAAAGGCCTGAAGAGACTTACAGGAACTGATGCTGAGTGAAGTGAATGAGAAGAAAACACACTGTATACAGCAACAACAAGACTATAAGATGATCAATTCTGATGGACGTGGTTCTCTTCCAACAATGGTTGGAAGATGATTCAAACCACTTCCACTTTTTCGGTGATAGAGACATCTACACCCAGAGAGAGGTCTGTGGTAACTGAGTGTGGACCACAACATAGCATTCTCACGCTTTCTGTTGATATTTGCTTGAATTTTGTTTTCCTTCTCATGGTTTTTTTTCTTTCTAATCCGATTTTTCTTGTGCAGCAAGATAACTGTATAATATGTGTACATATATTGGACTACCTGCCATCTGGGGAGGGGGTAGGGGAAAGG
This sequence comes from Sarcophilus harrisii, assembly GCF_902635505.1. Lineage (NCBI taxonomy): Eukaryota > Metazoa > Chordata > Mammalia > Dasyuromorphia > Dasyuridae > Sarcophilus > Sarcophilus harrisii. Next base: position 78,967,634 of record NC_045431.1, read on the forward strand.
AAGGAAAAATTTGAAACAAAGTTTTGCAAGGGTCAATGTTGAAATATTACAAATACATATACTTTGTAAAATGCTTTAATAAAAATATATACTTCAACACTGAGAACCATATAAAAACCACTCATTACTCTGGGAGCATCATGTCAGCCATAGCCCTGGCATTTCTGAGGGGAGGATCACTTTCTGTTTTTCATCTACTGAATTCTCAGACCTACGTAAAAGGTTCAGGCAGAATGACATACTCTCCAGTTCCTAAAGAGTTGGACTCTGTAGATGGCTTCAACACAGGCAGAAGTTTGAGGGTTTTTTGTTTGTTTGCTTTTTTTAAATCTGTACCCACAGGGTCCTATTGGCTAGAGAACTCTAAGTGAGAAGATTCTCTTTCCCAGTGCCTTTTTTGTGAATTATAGTAGTAGAGAGTTCATGGAGATCACTGAAAGCTTGTGACCTCTTAACCAATTTTTTTATTCATCTTTCTGGTTATGATTATATTGATTTGATTTTTAAAATTGCTAATTCAGTTATTGTCAGTAGAAATGAGGAGAAATGGATGCATAAGAAACTGAACTTCTACCACTTGCAGGTTATTTGTTTTGCTAAGGTTTGGTTTGGTTTTAGAGAAATAAGAATGTTTGTCTGGGTTTCAGTATGATCTCTTGTTTGTACTGCCTCGAAGCCATGAGGAAATGAAATGTAGCTGCAGCTATCACCTTTTCTTCTTTATTTTTTTTTTTTAAAGAAGTTTGCATTGCTGGGGAATTTAATACTTAGCCATGCATATCTGTAAGACATTTCTCCTGTAAACTGTGATTGGTTACATCCCCTTTTCTAGACATATTAGAATGGAAGCCTCTTTTGCAGTTGGCCCCTACCAATTTGCCTTCTTTATATATTAAGGAACCAAATTTGCAGAGGACAGAACCATGTTAGAGATCCGGGAGCCCATCAGGAGCAGAGACTCTATCAATTTGAGTATAGAGTCCAGAATCCCTTTTTCTGTCTCATTGGCTCTATTAAGATCCTGGCATGTGTTCATTTCAGTATTCAGGAAGAACTCTTCTGCTAAACTTTTCTACTGTACCTTGCTGTTTTTCCTTCTTATGTGAGAAAGTAGGTTCACTAGGGATAAAGCAGGTAAATACAGGTGAAGAGCAACAGAATCAGAAGCAACGAGCTTATCATCCAGCAATATTATAATCTACCTGGACAGAGAGAGAATATAAATGAGGAGATTTTTTATTTTAAATTTGTCGATATTTCATTTCAACTGTGTGTAAAATCAATTTTTAGCATTTTTTTAAAATTTTGAGTTCCAAATTCTCTCCTATCCTTCCTTTCTCCCTTGAGAAAACAAGCAATTTGAAAAAGATTACAATGTAGTTATGAAAAATATTAGTCATGTTGCAAAAGAAAGCACGGACCAAAACCAAGAAAAATATAAGAGGATTTTAGGAAATTACAGTCTTGACACAAAGGTAAGATGTGACAATGCTGGAGGACTTCAATTATCCAGACAATTGCTGTAATTCTCCCTTCAAAGCAGAGCATCTAGTGATTCTTTCAATTGCCATAGTGATACTTTCATCCTTTAGAAGGCTGAAGAACTAATAAAAAAGAGCTGCTGAGAGCAAGGAGGAACTTGCTGTCTGAGTAGAGATGACTGGAACCCTGGCAAGAAGAATCCACTCAATTTTAGCGTTTGTCATGTCAAAGGAGAGGAAAGCTAATAAAATACAGCATATATCCCAGATTTTGTGAAAACAAGTTCTAAGGATTCAGGGAAATTATCCTATGGACTAAAGAAATTGAAACCCTAAGAGGGAAGAGAAACTCTTAAGGATGAAATTGCCAAGAGGCAAAGAGAAACAATACTAATGAGGAAAAGAATAGAGTTGTGTAAAGAAACAAGTGTGAATTCAAAGGGAATCAACTTAGATTTTCCAAAGACATTGAGGTGATGAAAGAAAAGGGGACATACCAGGAAGTACAAAAGTGACATAGTCCAGTGAAAGTTGGAACAGGAATATTAAAGTTCAGGAGGATCTGTCAAAGAAATGTACAGAAAATAAAAAAGGAGTTTATTTTTTAGATGTCTGGAGGAAAAGGAGAATCAGAGAAAGGATCAAAGACAATGGATTGGATAATGATGGCTGATAGAGAAAAGGCAGAGCTGCTCAACAGTTTTCTTTTGCAAGAAGAATGATTTATGAACTGAAGACAAGAACAAAATGCTTAATGAGGAGCTATTATATGACATATATACATGTAGTTTAGCTTTGTAAGGTATGTACATTGTCCATGAAGGCAGATGGCCAAGTATCCAAATGAATTTGTGAAAATGATTTCTTTCAGGAAAATGGGAATTAGTTGAGAGAATGGAAGCTGAATCCTTTTATTTCTCCTTCTCTGGTCTCCCTTCTTCCCTGCCCTCCTGAATTAGCAGTGATGGAGGTGCTAGAATGGAAGCGTTTGGAGAACTGATGAGTTGGAGCTGGTGGGATTGAAGACCCATTTCTTTGGCACTTAGCACATAGCCGGATTCAATAATGTTTGCTAAAGGTTTGCAGTACAATAGGAAAAACCATGGGCTTGTAGGGAACAGACCTGGACACAATTTAGGAAAAGGGATGGAGTACTGGATTTGGAATCAAGATCTAGTTTGGTCTCTGACTCCTTTGTAATTTTGGACAAGTCACTTCCCTTTCCAGGGTTCAGTTTGTCATTTCTCTGTTTGTTATCTGAGATCTGAGAGAGTTGTTGTAGATAGTTCTTCCCAGTTCCCAATCTGTGAGTGTATAAATGCTTCACTTATATTCTCTTTCTGTCCAGGTAGGTTATAGAATAGCTGAATGAGCAGCTCGTTTATTTTTGCTTCTATTAATCTTTACCCATGCTTATGACACCTGATCTCTCTAGGCCTCAGTTATCTTACCTGTAAATTAGGAATAATATTATATGATTTTTTTTTAATATGTGGATTTCTTACCTCACAGGCTTGTTGTTAAGGATCAAGAGAAATTATATGTATTGGGGTCTTTTCCTTAAATCCTTACATGAAAACCAGCTCTTTGTTGATTGTTCTTGTTGCCTATGGATTTCCTCATCACTTCTGGTTACTACTTCCTGAACTCTGAAAAGTTCAAATTGTCTTTACCAGTCATTTTCATCACCTTGCATCAGCAAGTCTGTTCAGTCTTACTCAAGAGTGGGATTTCATGGAAGTCACGTGGAGACCAGACAAACATACCCACTGTGCAAGTTTCTCTCACAACTGGCACTGACGAAAACCTACAACTTTCTGAAATGATATCCCAATTTAATCTTCTCTTATTCTGTCTCCTTTAGGCAAAAGCCAGTGAGTTGAGACCTAGTCTTTGTGGTCTATTTTCTCTGCTAAAGCTGGTTTTGGTCTTTCCTCATACTTTGAGGACAGGAATAATTACTCATAGACTTTAAGCCAAAAATCACGTTAGAGGGCATTGAATCTAACCCTTCATTTTAGAGATGAGGAAAGCTGAGGTTCAGAAAAATTAATTCACTCAAGGATGACACACCAAGAAATCATCAAAATTGGCATTCAAGCATAGATTCTCTGACTTCACATCCCTTTCTTTTTTCTTGGTCCCACAGTCATCCTGGGATTTTTCTCTGTTACTAATGGAATTTCTCAAAAAGAGTTTGGAGTCATCTATTAAAAATAGAAGTTTGGATTTTCCTGAGTTTCTGGATATGACTCTGCCATTTCAGAAGGACGTGGCTAGATAGTCTGTCAGTCTCTTAAATTCCAGCTCCTGCTCTTAAGGGTTTGTTCTTATTTCTTTGAAACTGGAAGAGCAGACTGACAGAGTAAAAGAGAGGGCGGAGTCTCCTCTATCTCCCTGCCTGGAAGTTGTATTTTCTAAGAGTAGTGATAGTAGTAGCTGGATGAGAGATGGACCGAAGCAGACCCTGCTGTGATCCAGACAGTGACAGATGCTTGGAAAATGCAAGGAAAGTCAAAACAAGATGGGATATTATTTTACCTCTTAACACGTCTTTTGTGAGGATGGGCCAAGTAATGGAGATTATGATTCCTTGACTTGTTAGAGGAGATTTCTCACCCCGAGGTATTTATAACTTTATGGATCAATTTTTAAAATCAGGACTTTGCAGTGAAGGGAACTTCTTGTTTCTGTTCATGCAAATTGGCATCTAATTAGCAACTTAATAAAGAATTACTTAAACCTTTGAGAGACTAAATGATTTGTCATTGATCACATAGATAGATAGCCTATGTCAGAGGCAGGGCTTCGTACCAAATCACGCTGATTTCTTATGGTTTCTTATTGGATCATACACAGATCTAAGGCTTACAGATTTAGAGCTGGGACAGACCAAGCCCAACCCTCCACATTTTACATATAGTACCCCATCTACTCTTAACTTCCTTTTTTTGGCCTTGGGGACTAGTGGGAATTAGTTGGGTTGTATTAACGGGAAGTAACAGAAGATGCTGTTGTGGGGGCAGAAGTGTTTATGCTTAATGTTAGATGCCAGGATACATGACTATGAGCTTCTCTTTACCAGAGATAACCTTTGGGTCTGTCCATTCTCCATGAGCTAACTGCAATTAAGGCAGTCCAAAAGTGACTACCAGGAACAAGGAAGCCCAAATCAAGAAAAGCGTCTGTTTATTTTGGAGTCCCTATACCCTGCCATAAATTCCAGAGCTGACAGCTGACATCTTGTGGCCAACCTGGCTGGACGTATGAGTACAAAATTGAATTTTAAAAAATTTAATATATTTTTTCCAATTATATGTCAAAATAATTTTAACATTTTTTTCAAATTTTGAGTTCCATATTTTCTCCCTCTCCTTCCTCCCTCTTCTCTTTCCCCCATTGAGAAGGCAAGCAATTTGACAGAGATTATACATGGTACAACATTGAATTCTGAACTATGTTGTGTTTTCCGTTCCTTGACCATTCAAAGGAGGACTATATTAGAAATTTCTTAGAATGCCTGAATTTGAGGTAAGTCTTATGTATGGATCTTCCAGGACCTAGGAGAAGGGCAGATTTACAGATATTCATTAATGTGATTAAAAGTTTTTTTTATTACTTTGTACTGCTTATTTCCTTATAGAAATTATGCCAAGAGTAAAATTACAGCATACAGTATCAAAAATATAACTGTCTTCAGTCATCTCTGCCTATGCTCCAGTCACATGGTGAGGCTTCCTGGGTTTTCCTAAGTTTCTGGGTGTGGCTCTGCCACTCCAGAAGGACTTGGCCAGATAGTCTATGAAAGGCTCACTCTCTTAAATTTCAGCATGTACACATGCTCTGCTCTGAAGGGTTAGATCTTATTTCTTTGAATCTAGAAGAGCTGTTTGACAGAGTAAAAGAGAAGGAGCAAGTCAGGAAGGAGATACAGTTTGGCCAGTAGATAGAACTTCTTTGATAATTTCCCTTCCCTTCCTTCCTTCCTTCCTTCCTTCCTTCCTTCCTTCCTTCCTTCCTTCCTTCCTTCCTTCCTTCCTTCCTTCCTTCCTTCCCTTCCTTCCTTCCTTCCTTCCTTCCTTCCTTCCTCTTCCTTCCTTCCTCCTTCCTTCCTTCCTTCCTTCCTTCCTTCCTTCCTTCCTTCCTTTCCTTCCTTCCCTCCCTTCCTTCCTTCTCTTCCTTCCTTCCTTCCTTCCTTCCTTCCTTCCTTCCTTCCTTCCTCCTCCTTCCTTCCTTCCTTCCTTCCTTCCTTCCTTCCTCCCTCCTCCTTCCTTCCTCTCCCTCCTCCCTTCCCTCCCTTCCTCCCTCCTCCTCTCCCTCCTCCTCTCCCTCCCTCCCTCCTCCTCCTCCCTCTCTCCCCCTCTCCTCCCCTCCTCTCCCCTTCCCCCTTCCCTCCCCCCTTCCTTCCTTCCCTTCCCCCTCCTCCTCCCTCCCTCCCCTCCCTCCTCCTCCCTCTCCCTCACTCCCTCTCCCTCTTCTTCCCTCCCTTCCTTCCTTCTCTTTTTTTTGGAATTTAGAATTTGGAATTATTTTCACTTGTGGAACTTCCATTCAAGGATGGAACTTTGGAAGAGTCATGGCTTCACAGTCATTATATAGTTAATTTGCACTATCATTGCCTTCCTTAGACTAATCTTCTCCCTAGCTTCTCTAGAATACCTATTAGCCACTTGCTGTAACACACTGTGAGGCTGATAATGATTTTGCAATTGTTTAATGCTATTCATCCTAATTGGATCCTGAAGTTTATCATAGCATTAAAAAACTGATAAAAGAATGCTTATTGGCATAATCCCTATAGTCAAATAACAGAGACAAGTTCTGCAACCAGTCTTTGTTATAATGTAAGTGTAACTTTCTCAAAAATTCCATCTATGGATGAAGGTTTCCATTCATTATCTTAACTAAAGGATAACTTTTTAAAGATAACAACAAAAGGTCCCTGCTTTTATTTTTAAGTAATTTCCCCCCAAAAAAGTTGTTTTTTTAAACATTTCTCTTAAAAATACATAAAACTTTCTGAAAAATCTATATATATGAAATTTTAGGAAGAAAAATAACCTTATTGTCCCAAACCAGTCATGTTCAAATACTACTATTATTTGTTTTCTACTGTTTGGAATTACCTAGAGTTAAAAGATGAATCAAAGTGTAATAAAAGAGATATTTTTCAAATGGCTCCATGTAGTTTCCCTAAAGATATTGAAAACCCTATCATCCTGACCTAGGTGGCTCAGGGCTCAGTGGATAATGATTATCTGATAATGATATGACCCAGGACTGGCTGAGCTTTTGATACTCTAGAGAGTTCTCAATCATCTTTACCAATGCAGCAGCACTATGGCATGACTGATTCAGTGTACCAGACTTTTAAAAAATAATAGCTTTTTTTAAAAATACATGCAAAAATAGTTTTCAACATTCACTCCTGAAAAACCTGGCATACCAATTTTTTTCTCCCTTCCTCCCCCCCTCCCGACCCCCTGCCTCAGGTAGCAAGCAATTCAATATAGCTTAAACATGTGCAATTCTTCTACACATATCTCCACAATTATCATGCTGCACAAGAAAAATCAGATCTTTGATCATTTCTGATGGCCAGAAGTCAGTTACTCCTCCACACAGTGAGGTGTTCTCATTGACAATGAGAACAAGAAAGATCTTGAATTCAGCTCAGTATTCTTCCCAACAGGGAGGGTGCAAATCACCAGGATAAGCATGAGACTCCCCATGACCCAGATGACTCAGACGTGAATAGGATCAGGTGAATAGCTATCAGTAATGAAATATAATTGAAGAAACCAGAGAGATGGTAACCTAGATAATAAATGGAGAGCCAGAATCATTGCTAGAAAATGATTGTAAGGGTTAGAAAGTGCAGAAGGTGACAGGATAGCCCATTAATCTCATCTTCAGTTATCTCCAAAACTAGTTTGGAATTCAGGTGTGGCTATATGAGCAAGAAAATATATGTATAAGAGGGCTTATATAATTTGTTTTGATGAATATATGAGGACACTGGGTGGTGCAGTGGATGCCAGACCTAGAGTTAGGAAGACCTGAGTTCAAATGTGAACAGATACTGACTAGCTGTGGGCTAGTCACTTAATCCTGTTTGCCTCAGTTTCCCCATTTGTAAAATGAACTGGAAAAGGAAATGATAAACTACTCCAGTATCTTTACTAAGAAAACCCCAAATGAGGTCATGAAGAGTCAGACGTGACTGAAATGACTAAACAACAATTAATGAGCATATAAATCTTGGCTGATGCAGAGGAGAGTACTTCTAAAACAAAGCTGAGGAAAGAATTGGGCTGGATCATGCTTTTAAAAAAGGCATTGCCACAATGTATCTCTAGCTAGAAACATAAGACCAATGAAGTCTAAAGATATTCAGGAGGCAACATTTCCCTTCTAAGGGCAAAGATATGATTTCAGCTGGCTTTATGATTTGTATCTAGGTAGGTGACAGATTCTCTTTTTCCCTTGATCTGAGAGAGAGCTCCCCCAGCACCTAAGCCATAACCCAAAGGTGGGAAAATTAGCTTTGGAAACCACCTCAAGGCTTTTATTTTGCTTGTTAAGGTTTTTGATTGAAGGCATATTGAGAGAAACAATTATTTCTTTCATATTAATGACTAATTATTGAATTAGGACTAAGGTTTTCCCCCTTTTCTACTTCTTTATTCAGAAATCAGTCCCTGTGGAGTTTTTGAAGTGTAGGACTGAGAATGAGAAGGAAAGCTCAAAAAGTAAAGAAATTTTAGTTTAGGTGAATTGATGGATTCCAGCCCATTATAGCAGGTGGAAGTAAAGTAGAAAAGTGAGGAGAATAAATAGTAAGAAAGATGGTAAGGAAAAATAGAAAGGAGGAAAATACATAAGTAAATTGTAGCTTAGAATGCAAATGGAAAGGGATAGATTAAAAATTTGAATATAACAACGTTGCTTTCAGTTAACATTATAAAAATGACATATTCACAAGAAATAATAAAGGGCGAGAGTAGAACTTATATTAAAAAAGAGAGATAGTAATCATAATCTCAAAGTTAAAGTTAAAATAGATTTAATCAAAAGTGAAAAAGAGAGAAACTACACCATGTTTCAGCAATATTATAGAATAGTGTTTTAGACTATTTAAAAATACTAGAGTATAAAATACTGAGTATACATCTGCCAAAACAGATACAGGAACTATAAGAATATAAACACAAAAAACTTTTTATATGAATAAACTGAGATCTAAATAACTGAAGTAATATTTTTTATTCATGGATAAAGCCAATATAATTTTTAAAATAACTTATCTAATTAATCTGTTTAATCAATATCATCCCAATTAAACATTAACAAATTATCTTACTAAATTAGCAAAAATAACATTAGGAAGGGATTAAGGTCAGGAATTTCAAAGAAAGCAGGAAAAAAGATGTAAAGGAAGTAGATTCAGCAGTATTAGATCTTATATAGCAGAATGTTGTTGAAGTACAAGAAAGGATAATTTTGATTATTTTGAATCAAAATTTTCTCGTATAAATAAAATCTTTATGACCAAGAATAAAATAAATGCAAAAATTGAGGAGATTTTCACAGACAATTTTTCAGATAGAATGTGATTGGGCTGGAATATAGCTGTGGTATAGGATGTCATGAGCTGCTGCTTGATTTAGAAAAGCATGGAAAAACTTGGACATATGAAAAAAAGATGACAGAGAAACAGATGACAAGTAGAAATAATCATAGAACAATCTTAACAGAAATATGTATATTTTATATATATATATGTGTGTGTGTGTGTGTGTGTGTGTGTGTGTATAAACATTGACCTCTATATCCATCCATATATACACACACAGTTTTGAATTCATCTCTTTTCCCAAATGCAAACTCTCCTCCCAAATCTAATTTTAGTTCATTAATAGACATTACTCTTCCTTTAGGCTAAAATCTGTGAAAAGTCCACAAGAAGACATTTGATATTGACTAGATTCTTATTCAAATTCTCAGGAGTCTGTGCCTGTGACAAAACAAAGGGATTGTAGTGAAAGTAGACTAGCAGGACTTCTGGGAACCACCTGGAACACGGTACTTCTCTGAAGTATATGGGGCTTGATCTTGATGGCATTATCTGGGACTTTAATCAAACAGAGTAACAAATCCCATCCAATATGACAACCAAGGCAGAAAGCCTTACTATAGTTAAAATACATAGTTCCAGGGGGTCTTTAATAAAATAATGAAAGCCAGTTTGGGCACCATGACAAAACTGGTGAAAAAGATAAACACTGATGACCAAACAAAGAAAGCAAATAGTTTAGGCTATACATTTGTTACATTTTAGTATGATAACCAGAGGGTTATTCAGGGAGGATAACAAATAAACAAAAGTTCTATTTACTTATTTAATCTATTCCAATAGATTAAAATGTTACATTAGTAGGAAGTTAATAGCTATTTTTTTTTTTACTTGATAGCTTTTCCTTTATTTTCTTTTAACTTGTAAACTTTTCCCCCTGAAGAGAAAAATACTCTCCACTTTTTGGTACCAATAATTTTCTTAATCCAATTGCCAATTTTTTTTCAGATCAAAAAAGGAATTTATCAGGTTTTTTTGGACAAAATTTGGTTTAATACTAAAGGGTACCAAGATGAACCTTAACTTCAAATTAGAGGTCATCTTGTTTAAAAAAAAAAAACTTTTATTTTTTCTAGTTGAAATCCTTAATTTTTCTCATTCCTTTGAAAAAAGAAGGAAAAACAAAATCTTTGGTGTTTTTAAAATTTTATTTTTAATACACATTGCTTTGTGAATCATGTTGGGAGAGAAAAATCAGAACAAAAGGAAAACACCATGGAAGAGATTTTTTTTAAAAGCTCCAGAAAAAGGATGTGAACATAGCATGTGGTCATTTACATTCAATCTCAATAGTTCTTTTTCTGGATGCAGATGACATTTTCTGTCCAGTCTATTGGGATTGCTTTGGATCACTGAACCACTGAGAAGAACCAAGTCTATCATAGTTAAAAATGGCACATTCTTGCTATTACTGTGTACAATGTATTCCTGGTTCTGTTTGTTTTGCTCAGTATCAATTTGTGTGGATTTTTCCAGGTTTTTCTAAAATCAGCTTGTTCATCATTTTTTATAAAACAATAATTCCATTTTCTTCATATACCACAACTTATTCAGCTGTTCCCCAACTGATGAGCAGGCATCTACTCATTTTTCAATTTTTTGCTAGCACACACAAAAAAAAGCTGCTACAAATATTTTTGCACATGTGGGTCCTTTTTCTTCTTTATGATTTCCTCATTATTATGGATTATGATGGACCCACAGATCCAGCTGTGGCACTGCTGGGTCAAAGGATATGCACAGTTTGATAGCCCTTTGGGCACAATTCCAGATTGCTCTCCAGAATGGTTTGATCATTTTACAACTCCAGCAACAATGCATTAATGTCCAATTAGGAAAAATAAGATCTTTGTAACTTGCATAGTCAAGAAAGAACCGAATGCTTTTTTCACCACAAGGAAGGTTGACATTAGCTTTCTCAGGTTAAATATTGCTGAAGTTTGCAGATTGTTTTTTTCTTGATTTTTAAGAAAGCTGGAGAATAAATGGAGAGAGAAACACACACATACACACACTCAGAGACAGAAACAGAGAGACAGAAAGAGAGACAGACAGAGAAAGACAGACAGGGACAGGAGACAGGAGAAAGTGAGAGATAGAGAGAAGAGACAGAGACAAAGACAGAGAGGGAAGAGAGCAAGAGAGGAGAGAGAAACAGAGGAGAGAGAGGAAAGCAAGAGAGTGCAAAAGAGAGGAGAAAAGAGACAGAGAGATAGAGACTCAGAGGAGGAAGAGAGAAAATGAGAAAGAATGAGATAGAAAAGATTCTTAGAAGAGAGAGGAGAAAGTGATAGAAGAAAGAAGAGAGAGGGAGGAGAAAGAGGAGATTCTGAGAAGAGAGAGAGCAAGAGAGGAGAGAGAAGAGAACAAGCGAGAGAGGGAGCAAAAGAGAAAAGAGAGACAGAGAGGAGAGACAGAGACACGAGAGAGTTAGAAGAAAGGAGAGAGAGGAGAGCGAGAGCAAGAGACAGAGGAGAAAGGAAAACGAGAGAGAGCAAAATAGAAAAGAGAAGGGACATAGAGATAGAGACAGAGGGAGGGAGATAGAGAGAGCAAGAGACGGGAGAGAGAAAAGAGTGAGAGGATTTTGAGAAGAGAAAGAAGAGAGCAAGAAAGAGAAGAGAGTGAGAGGGGGGAGAGAGAGAGAAAAGAGCAAGATAGAGAGAAAGGAGCAAGATAGAGACAGAAAGAGAGGGGAGAAATCAAGTGAGAGAGAGGGGAGAGAAAGAGAAGAGACAAAAGAGAGAGGGGAGGGAGAGAGGGGGAAAGGAGGAGAGAGGGAGAGAGAGAGACAAAGAGAGAGGTGCAGAGAGGGAGAGATGGATGAACCAGCATGAGAGGGCGGCAGTGAGGTCTGGGGTAAAGGAGAATTCAGTCTGAGGGCAGAAGAGGAGTGTCTTAGCTGGAGGAGGGCAGAGAAGCTGTTTGGTTCTGCACGGGTGACCCTAGAAGGGAAGGTCCGCCACTTGACATTTGGCCTCATCAGGGCCTCCTCATTTGCCTGGAATCACGTTCTATCCTTGTGTCCCCGCTTAGGGGAAGCCTCTGGAAGCGAGTCAGATGTGGCTTAGCTCTGGCTAGGACTGTGTCTTTTCCATCTTCTGCAGCTCTCTGTCCCCTCCAGATTCCGGATTTAAAGTCGGAAGCCTCCTTGGAGAAAGCCATGTAGCTGAAGTCTTATTTTACAGACTCGGATGAGGCGCCCCAGAGAGGGAAGTGATTTAACATCTAGAAGGAAGCGGAATCGGGATTCGAACCCGAGGCCCGCTGCCTCCTCCCCGGCCTTGCTGTTCTCCGGGTTCCAGCTGGATTTGGACGGCGTCTGAGGAGTGGAGATGGCGCAGGAAACACCAGACTCCTTGTTCTGAAATTTCCAGTCAGTACTTCCCCTTGGCCTTTGGCCTAGAAGAATGTGTGAAAGTAGGGGAATGCCCCTCCTGCCCCTCTCCGCAAACTTGGGACTCGGCATCGGAGAGGCCATGAAAAGTTACCCGGGACCGAGAGGAGGAGGAGAAAGTGGGCGCTCTCTTCTTCGCCTCCCCGTCTCCCTCTAACTCTTTCTCTCTGTCCCTGTCTGTCTGTCTGTCCCCCTCCACCGCCCCCCTCTCCCGGCTGCACTTCGGATGCCCGGCTGCGCGTGAGGAGGGAGGGGACCCGGGCCGTCGCGTCCTTCCTTCCTGCCCCGGCCCAGCGCTGCCTCTCCTGCCCACGCTCTGTCCACCCCGGTCCACGCCGGTAGGAGCCATTCAGAAAGGGCGGAGCGACGACGGACCAGGATCCCGCTCTCCTGCGCGCAGCCCCAGCCGCCTCCCGTATCGCGTATCCAGCCAACCTGTAGCCGGGGCCAGCGCTCCTGTGCAGCCCAGCTCGCCGAACGGAGCGCGTCTGCCTAATCCAGACCTAAGGAGCGTCCTGGGGCCGTGGGTACGTCTGCTGCCTTTCCCGGGACTTGTACTGGGGGTGCCCGTGGAGAAGTGCGGGGGTCGGGCGGGCCCAGCCGTGGAAACGCGGCCCGGGGACTGGCCATCAGCGTCTCTTAGCCTGCGGCTGGAGCCGGTGAAAGTGAAAGCTCGCCTCTCTCTACAGGCAGGTCAGAACCTGCCAAATGACTGACCGCTCACTTTCCTTTTGGTAGTCCGGTTAAAAAAAATCATTAATAATAATAACTTCTCAATCCACAGCCGTGGAAAGCTGAGCCTTACTCAGATCATGGGAAAACAAACAAACAAAAAGGTCTGTTATCTTTGGCTGGCTTCAGTGGTACCCAGACCCAGCTCTTGGATCCCTTGGGACCCAGTCCAATCTTGGTTTGACGTCACTGTCAGAGAATGTAAAAAGAAAATTAATGACAGAAACAGGATCATAGACCCCTGAAAGGTTAGTTTAGTTGAGGGAGCTAAAATGACTTGTCCAAAGTCAAATAATTAGCAACTGAATGTCAGAGCCAGGATTCAAGCTTATTTTCTCTGACTCCAAATCAAGTGCTTTGTCCATGGTAGGATCAAACGGTTTGAGGCATAAAGAAATTATCTTAAAAAATCCAGACCAACAGCCTCATTTTGCAGGTAAAGACACTACAGACTCAGCAAGGATTAACTGTGGTCAACCAAGTATAAAGTATTTACATAATAGAGTGAGACTTTGCCCCACTTACAAAAGACTGAAAAACTGTTTACATTTTGGAATTTCTGAAAAGAAAATAATCTTAAATGTGATCATAATGGAAGGAAGAAAAGTCACCAAATGGAGGGCTCAGAAGACCTGAGCTCTAATTGAGTCTTGACTAGCTGTGATCTTCTGCTTTGTCAGGAAGGCCAAACTCTAAATCCTTCCTCTGACACTTAAGAGCAGGGCAAGTCACTTCTCTTTTCTCAGTCTCAATTTCCATATCTATAAAATGAATTAATATAAATTACATTATATAATTTATATGTATTTATATTTATATAATATTAATATTATAAAATATAAAATAAATAAAATTTATATAATATATATAACAAAATTATAATATCTAACTCATAGGGTTGTTGAGCAGTTCCAATAAGAGAATATAAAATACTCTGCAAACTTTGAAGTGCTATATAAATGGTGACTAGTGTAAAATATTGGTCATCATTATGCCTCAGTAGCTTCATCCATCGAAGGGAAAGCCTATTGGATTTAAAATGAGAAAACTGAACTTTTTAAGGGCAAGGATTGTCTTTGACCTTTCTTCATGCACCTAGCAAATAGCACAGTGTCTGGAATATTGTGTTTGATAAATGTTGATTAAATGACTAATCAGCTCTGGATGATCTTGGATAAGTTAATCAATTAATCAATCAACAAACATTTTTGGAGATATTTATTAAATGTCAAGCACTGTGGTAATTGGGTACAAATAGAGACATGAATCAGTCCTTACCTTCAAGCAGCTACATTCTAAAGGAGAAGACAACATCTAAGAATACATACATATACATGTATATGAGTATACATATAATTATACAAAATGAATATTTTGTAATTTGGGGGGTTTAATAATAGCAACTGAGGATGGTGAGGGAAGGAGGTGACTAGAAAATGTTTCATACAGAAGGTAACATGATCTGAGTCTTCAAAGGAAGTCAAGATTCCAGATAGATTCTAGTCCCCGGCCTCAGTTTCCTCATCTGTAAAAGGACAGGGTTAGATTAGACAATCTCTAAGAGTCCTTGCAGCCCCATAGTTCCTTTTGTATAATTCTATAAAATGAGGTGATTGAACGAGGAAGGTTTTGGGTCCTAATATTCTATAACTCTGATTCTAAAGACGACCTCTGGTCTGCTCCTAGTTAACTAGTGGGATAGAAGAAACACAGTCAATCTTGATTTGCTTTTCTGGGTCAGTCAGATACATATGATGAAATAAGGGAAGTTTTCTTTTTTTTTTTTTTTATCTCCCCTTTCATCTACCACTAATATTCCCTTCCTTCCTCACATTTGTGTTCAACCAAAGGTGCTCATTTCTTTTTTCACTTCTCTCTATTAAAACTGGTTCTGGGCTAGCTGTCATATTGCAAGGATTTGTCCAATGTTGCCAGGACAAGATGTTAAAACTGGCAGAATTTAGTGCATTATGCATTTTCTGAAGTTCTTCTTTAAGACTTCCTCTTTTCAAAAGAAGAACTTGTATATTGGTATATTAGATGAAAATTAGATGTTAAATGTTTTGCAGGAAACCAGAAACTCAGTAAAGTGCCAAGATAAGAGACTGGACTGGCACTGATATTTTCCTGACTTATATGCCTCTTGTGGAATTCCTTTTCTACAGACATTAATGAAGTTCAACCCAAATTTGATAAAACAGACAAAATAATAATAATGATAGTGATGATGATTTACATATTGCTTTTACTCTCTATGTATCTTGTTTAAGTGCAGAATTATTTGCTTATCTGCATTAGAATGCAAGCTTTTTGTCTTTTGCCTTTCTTTGTATCCCTGACCCTTAGTACGGGGTTAGTACTTTTGACAGATCAGCCTATATAAATTATCTTATTTGATCTTTACAGCAATTCTGTGAGATAGCCATTCATATCCATTTAGCAGATGAGGAAATTAAATCCCCTGAGATGTTTGGTGATTTGTTCAATTCATATAGCTATTAGTAACAGATAGTGGATTTGGAAACTGAATTTAGGTTTTCTAAATTAAAATGGAATGTTTCTTGTTCTGTTGTTCACAATTTACAAAGTCTTAAAGTTTTATTGGGAATGTCAGTTCTACTTCCCAATAATTTCAGCATCTCTCTTGAACTCTTCCCTTGAATAAGAAAGTGTTCTAGAGTTCTTTGTTTCATCATGACATGCTCATATTTCTTATGAGAAACTGACTAGATGAATGTAAAAGAGCAAACACTATAGTAACTAGGGAAATGACACTTATACCTTTTCTGCTCTAATGGTGCAGTGAAAAGTGTATTGGATTTGAGTCCCAGGATCTGAATTTGAATGCCTATCTCTGCTCAAAGCCATTACCAGTATAAATTTGGGTAAAATGACCTCCCCAATTGAGACTCAGTTTCCTCTTTGGTAAAATGAAGACTTTGAAGCAAATGATCCTTGAATTCTCTTCCATCTTTAAATATGTGATCTTGTGATAATGAGGAAGTTCTTTATAAAACTTCAGTATCAAGTATTATCATTGGGAAAGGACCCTGGGTTGAAAGTGAAGAGAATTTTGGTTTAATTCTTGACTTAGTACTTGTTACTAATGTGACAAGATTTCACCTGTTTGAGTTTTATTGTTCCTCATTTATAGAATGAATTAGAGCAGTAGTGTCACTCAAACAGAAATGGAGACCACTAAGATACAGAAGGATCTCTGAGGCAGCTTATTGACTTAAATAGCCACATATTAACATTATTTTTGTTTTGCTGTATTTTTATTTTGTTAAATATTTACCAGTTACAATTTAACAGATAAAGTTATCCGTAGGAAGAAAGCTAACAGCTCTGACATCCTTTCCTGCCTTTGCTTCTTATTTCTGAATCTATTACTTTCATTACTCCAGTAGCCTCCAACCTTTTCCTCTTTCAATTCAACAAAAAAATTTTAAAATGTTTATTTGTACTAGAGTACCCAATATTGAGAGCTATACAAAGATGAAATAATATGTAGTTTCTGATTTCATGTCCTTGTTTTCTCTTCAGAAAAAGTTTTATTTGGCTCCCCCTGCCTAAAACATCTTCCTCCTTATCTCCCTATCTGAAAGCCTCCCTATCTGAAACTTCCAGGACTACCCTCAGATCCTTGTACCTAAATAAAACTTAGCTTCACCAGCACAGCCCCTAGTAGTCTGTGCTTCCTTTGAACTTCTTTTTATCTACTCTACTCATTTGGTGCTTATCTTTTAGTTAACTTGTCTCAAATGTGTATCTCGTGTCTCTCCATCTAGATTGTATTAATTTATTCATTTATCATTTGACAAGTTCCAATTATATGTGAAGTATTGGGCTTGGTAGTCCTGGAATATAGAGACCATGTGTTATACTTTGTATGTCTCCAGGTTTTTTATACTTATGTGACTAGCATAATTTTGCTTCTTCTTTTTTCTCCCTATCAGCTTATCAATAGATTAGCTTCTTTGTCTTGCCCTATATAGAATAAGAGGGTCCCAGAGTTGAAAGAAATCTTGTAGGTCATCTGGTCATTCATTCAGGAATTCAGTAAGTATTTATTAGGTGTCTGCTATGTGCCAGGAATCAAGCTGATGCTGGAGATAAAAATAACAGGAAAAAAAACCAATCAGTCCCTGCCCTCAAGTAACTTAAATTCTACTAGGGTAAGGACATATACAAATAAAGTCAACAGTCATTTATTGAATATTCATGGTGTGTAGGGCTCAGTGCTAAGTGCTGTGGAGATTAAAAAAAAAAAAGAAGCCCTCCCCTCAAAAAAACCCAAACAGTTCTTATTCTTTAGGAGCTCACAGCTAATGAGGGAGCCAATAAAAAGACTGCTATACCAACAATCTGTAGACAGGGTAAGTTAGCAATCATTACACTAGCATGAAGGGGAATTGGGAAAGACTTCATGCAGAAGTTTTAGCTATCATCTTAAGAAAGTTAGAAAGTAGGGATGAGCTTGGAAAGAAATCCAGGCATTAGGAATAGCTACTGAAAATGCAGAGTTGGGAGATAGAGTGTCATATATACAGATAGTTAAATACAAAATAATTTCGATAAATGCAAAATCTTTCACAAAGTTCTACTCTGAACATCGTCATCTAAGGAGATGATCTTTAGTTCTCAAGGATATGCCACCAAAACCAAGCTTTTACTTTTACTGGTAAGGCTTTAAAAAAAAAACTCACTTGTTGGCAGTCTGACTAAAACTGGTTTAGAATATAAATTAATTTGTAAAAATCTTACGACGAAGGATGATGGAAGACTGAGCAGTATTGTCTCATAAAACAGAAGCACTAGTGGATAACCCCAATTTAAAGGAAGTTTGGCAAAACGGCCAAATGAAAAATTCATCTAGAGGACTTTTAGGGATGAAGCTAGAAAGAAAGCAACAAATTAAAAAAAAAATGGAAAAGATCCTCAGATAACTTTTTAAATAAATAGCTTTTTCTCCATCAAGATAGTAAGCCACTACATGGACTCTTAATATAATAGTGCTGATTATATTTATTGTGGCTCAACATGGAGCTGAAAAGAACATAAATGGGAAAAACAATTGCTCCAGACTAATTCTATACAGATAAGAGTGTGTTTTGGATGCGACACAGTCGTGTGGACATCAAGTGATCACAAGGTGTCCAACCAAAGTGAGGAAGACCTTAAAAACATTTCTGGAAGGCGGGCTGGGGAGAGGGGGAGAAATCTTAGGACTTATTAAGACTAAAGTCAATTTGGAAAACATTAACAATACCAACTTGTGTGACTACTTTTCCATCTATATAAAAATTTTATGGGAATAATCTTCAAATGTACTGAGGGCATCCATCCTTAGCATGGATAAAGAAGAGGCAGGCTTTCACAAGGGGGATTCCTCAATAGAGCCCATCTTTACTAAACCAACACTTTGAAACACTTAAGAATTATAACCAATGACTCTGATTCTAGAGGGCATGTTATGAAGTATGCTACCTACTTCCTCAAAATATCAATCAATCAATCAATCAAACAGATTGAGACTTTTTTAATGACCAATTTGGGTATTTGTTTTTCTTGACTTTGGGTATTTATTATAAGGATTTTTTTCTTTTTTTTTCTTAATGGGAAGGAGAGCAAATAGATTTCCTTATTGAAATAAAAACATTGTAGAACTTCTGGGAAGTACTTCGAAATCATGGAAGAATTTGATCCAGACATGCACACAGGAAAAACCAAATGGATATAGAATGTGAATTTTCCAGATAATTCCAGGAATACTTCAAAGAAATGAAATTACCCTAAATCCTAAAAATGTGAAATGAGTAAACCAAAGGATTTTGACATGGCCTATGGAGTCTGTCAACAGTGTACACATATGTACACAAATATATATGTGTATATATATATATATATATATATATATATATATATATATATACACATATACACACACACACATACATTCATATAATGAATAAGTCAGTTTCAGTGTTTAAAAGGCACTGGCTATTGGAGAGATGAGATAAGGCTTGATGTAGGAGGTGATATTTGATCTGAGCTTTGAAGAAAGATACTCTAAGAGGTATAGATAAGGAGGGAGTTTATTCTAAGCATGATGTTTATGTTGTTCAAAGGCATGGAGACCACAGCCCAATACTGTGTATGAGGAGCAACAAGAAGGGTAGTTTAGCTAAAACATGAAGTACATAAAGGGAGCAGAATAGATAAGGGTCAGAAAAGGTTGGAGCCAGGTTGAGGCTATATCTACATTTAGATTCTACTACCCAAAGTTTTTAGTGATAAGCACTTTTCTTCTAATTGATGTCCTTATTTTCACCTGCTTTTCCTCAACAAACAAGATGTTTTTGAGATATTTGAGTGGTTTCCTTGCAGCTGTAGACATTTTAGAGTTGGAACAGGGATCAGAAAGCATCCTTTCTCATTTTACCTTGAAGAAAATTGAGGTACACAAAAGTGTGATTTGTTCAAGTCCATGAAGGTAGTAACTGGAAGAATTGGGACAAGAATTTGGGTCTTCTGGCTTTTAGTCCAGAGCTCTTTCTTTGATGACCCACTACTATTTCATATCACTATGGAATTTAGTGTTGGAAGGAACTGTAAAGGTAACATAATCCTCTTTTTTTGTCCATACCTAACCCAACCCATTTACAATGGTGGAGAGGTTATTTGACTTGCCCAGGATTTTATTCTTTTGTATTCATTCAAAAGTGGGGAGTGATAGGAAGATATCAGTAAGAAGTTTCAACTCAATATTTCCATGAAATACATCAAGAGTATATACATCCAAAGAAATAAAACCACTTGAAATCTTCAAAATGTAAAATATTCTCAATAAATAAATAAATCAAAGGACTATACACCATAAAAAGCTGATATTGATTCATAAGAACAGAAAGACAAAATACTAGAAGACAAAAATGTTAACATTCTAGTAGCAGTAACCTTAGAAACAATTTGAGAAGTATCACAAGATTTAATAAAGAAGAAAATAAATAAACTGAAGGAATTAAAGGAAGGGGGAAAGAAAAGCAAAAATATCAGGAAGTGAAAAGTTTTAGGTATTTTTTGGGACCATACTTATGAGCATAAGACAGTTCTTTATGCAGATTGCCACTTTCTCAGATCACTGAGGTTAAATGACTTTTCTGGAGTTACATAGACAGTATTGATTACCTTCACCGAATCCTAATCTTTGCACTGATGCATGATGGTGAAACCAAAGCAGAGTTTTTCCCACTGGTTACAATTTTGGTTTATTATGATTTTTGAAACAATTCAGGAAGACTTCTTTGATGGCTATAATGAGGACTATTTTGAGCCCACAGCAAGCTAAATGGTCCAAACTTGTGCAATAGTCTATAGTTCATCCCTATTTTCAGATAGTCTTCCAGCTGCTGGATACATCCACTAGAATTCATTCTTAGATTGAATTTGATTTTTCTACCTTCACTAGACAGGATAGAGGGGTTCCACATATATTTTTAATATCACGTTGATTTCTGGGGTGATATTTTAAGGAGGATATGGAGAAATTGGAGTAAATGTTGGTTTTGGTGTGTCTTGTAGTAGAAATAACAGTAAAGATACCTGAGAGCAGGGACTAGTTTTTTTAAATTCCTTTTGTCTTTATGCATCTGACACTTAACACAGTAACTGTCATATGATAAGCACCTGGTCAATTGGAGCAAACTTAGATATTTCTCCCTTCATATCAGAGACTGCTGCTGTACTTGCGCCATACACATCTGTGAAGCATCTAGATGATGGGGAAACTCCTTACAAATCAAAAATAGACTATTATTTAATTTTGATGAGTCTTTGGAAGTTAATTAATAGAGACAGATGTTATCATTTATATGACACATTAAAGTGGGTGAAGAGTTTGACAAATTGTGTGGACTTCACAGTTATCCCAAAGGAAGATATCAGAGAGGGAAGAACAAGTTTAGGACCATTACAGTGTTGATGGGATGTTCTCAGATTAGCTTTAGTGAGTGCTACATTAAGGCAAATTCAAAGGATTTACTCATCCTGATCTCCTTTTCTTTTTAAGGCTGAGCCCCTGGACAATGAGACATGTCAGGTGGACAGTGTGGATCATGTGGACCATAATTGGTCTCTCAGAAGGAGGTGCGCCTAAACAGACTTCTCTGTCATGTGATTCTGCTGGTGTCTGTGATGGCCATTCCAGGTCTTTGGGGACCATTCCTTCAAGTCTGACAGAGACTGTGAAACAGTTAGACCTGTCCTTCAATAAGATCTCATACATCAAAGAAACAGACCTTCAGATCTGTATCAACCTACAAGTTTTGCTGTTACAATCCAACCAAATTAGTGCAATAGATCCAAATGCCTTTCGATCCCTGGAAAATCTGAAACATCTGGACTTATCTAACAATACTTTGCTTCACTTGTCACCCTCCTGGTTTAATTCTCTCTCTTCCTTGCGCGTTCTACACTTGCAGGATAATCCTTACCCACGGCTCGTGCAAGGTCTTTTTTTTCAGCTCTCCAGTTTGAGGATTCTCAAAGTGGGGAACAATAACAGCTTCTCTGAACTTCAGAAACAAGACTTTGAAGGGCTGAGCATGGTGGAGGACCTTGAGATTGAAGCAGACTACCTGAAAAAATATGAGCCAGGAAGTTTGAAGTTTATTCACAATATAAGTCATCTGACTCTCAGCATCAAGAGGTCAATTTTACTAGTTGATATCATGGTTGACCTTGCAGATTGTTTGCAGCATTTGGAATTGAGAAATACTGATCTGGAAACATTCCATTTTTCACTGCCTTCTAGTGTTTCCAATGCACTTATTGAGAAGATTACATTTAGAGAGGCACAATTCACGGATATTAGTTTTATGGAAATTCTTAAAATGTATACCTTTGTTTCTGAGTTGTTAGAGATTGTGTTTGAGGACTGTGAACTTAGTGGAATTGGAAACTGGGATGATGAGTTCTTAAGTGAAATTAATGATCGTGGAAAACTTGAAGCAATCACCGTACAGAGGCTACGAATTAGAAGCTTTTTCTTATTTTCTGATATGAGAACTGTGTATCCACTATTAGGAGGAATCAAGAGAATCACCCTCACAAGTAGCAAAGTTTTCCTTGTCCCTTGTGACCTCTCGAGAAATCTGAAATCCCTCGAGTATTTTGACCTCAGTGACAGTTTGATGAGTGAAAATGCTCTAGAAAATTCAGCTTGTGACGGGGCTTGGCCCACTCTGCACACCTTAAATTTGAGTCAAAATAAATTCACATCTCTGGAAACAGTGGGAGAAATCTTGCAGACTGTGGAAACTCTGACTCACCTTGATCTTAGCAAAAATAGCTTTGATTCTATGCCCGACAGGTGTCAGTGGCCAAGGAAGTTGAAATATTTGAACATCTCCAGAACAAAAACCTATATGGTAACTTCCTGTATTCCCCAGACCCTGGAAATCTTAGACATCAGTAATAACCAGCTCAGTGATTTTCACTTAAATCTGCCCCATCTTAAAGAGCTTGATCTTTCTGGAAATAAGCTAAAGACTCTACCAGATGCTGCTAATTTCCCCAACTTGGTGGTAATGAACATCAGTCAGAACACAGTGCATTCTTTCTCTAAGGCACAACTTGAATCCTTTCAGATGATGGAAAGTTTGGCAGCTGGAGGCAACAACTTCATTTGTTCTTGTGAATTTCTGTCTTTTGTCCACAAAGAAGGAGTCCTGCTGGCTCAAATCCTGACAGATTGGCCAGAAAGCTACCTTTGTGATTCTCCATTTCAGGTAAGGGGCAAACGAGTTCAGGACATTCAACTTTCCTTCTCTGAATGCTACCGAGTGCAGCTGGTGTCTGCGATCTGTTCTTCCCTCTTCCTGCTTGTCTTGGTGGCTGGGGTTCTGTGCTACCGGTTTCATGGCATCTGGTACCTAAAAATGATGTGGGCCTGGCTCCAGGCCAAGAGAAAGCCCAGGAAAATTATAGACGGGGAGATTTGTTATGATGCTTTTGTTTCCTACAGTGAAGGAGACTCTTACTGGGTTGAGAACTTCATGGTCCAAGAACTGGAGAATTTTGACCCCCCTTTCCGATTGTGTCTCCACAAACGGGACTTTGTTCCTGGCAAGTGGATCATTGACAACATCATCGACTCCATTGACAAGAGTTACAAAACGCTTTTTGTGCTTTCAGAAAGCTTTGTCAAGAGCGAGTGGTGTAAATATGAGTTGGATTTCTCCCACTTTCGCCTCTTTGATGAGAATAATGATGCAGCTATTCTGATCCTCCTGGAGCCCATTGAAAAGAAGGCCATTCCCCAGAGGTTCTGCAAGCTTCGGAAGATCATGAACACCAAGACTTACCTGGAGTGGCCCAGGGATGAAGCTCAGCAAAAGGCATTTTGGTTCAATTTGAGAGCTGCTATAAAGTCATAGACACATTTAATAGGGCTCAAAACTCAGCTCTATTATTCCTTAGCTTGAAGGAAATAGTATATATATCCCCCCCTATTTTTCTGAACAAAGACTAAATTCTTTGGGACTTTGAAAGCCTAAGGGATTTTGTGTTGATCTTATAAGATTGCTTGTACACATCCAGAGTGCTGCCTAGGTCACTTGATTTCCTGATATGAATCATGATCAATATTATTATTATTATTATTTAATCTGCCTAAGATTGCCTAAGTTGATTAGACTACTGACAATATTCCAATCCAAGAACCCAGGGTTCTTACATTAAAAAAAAATAGTATTAATCACTCCATTTTGGGCTTTATCCAATGTTTTATAAAGTTATATCTCAAACTCAATTGATTTTAAGTCACAAAGATTACTCATTCTCCCAACTGTCATCCAACTTAAGGAATGTCTCCAAAACTACCTCTTCATTCTTACCTCAGAATTTCTTGATTCCATGCAGCAATAAGAAATCAAGCCCCTTAAACCCTTCATCTTGATTTTTACTCCTTTCAAGTTGTATGTTAACTTGTAGAAACCAATGGTCTTGTTTCTTATGCTACAGAGAACCTGGATCCAATTTGTTTCTGCAACCACATATCTTGCTAAATAAATCATTTGTCTAGATGATACTCAGTTTCTGTATTTCTTTTTTTGTTTGTTTTTATGTTTTTGTTTTTTAAATTTATTTTACTTTAAAAAACAAAATAAGAAAAAAGAAAAACTGAAAAGGAATACAAAATAAAATAAAAGAAAACAAAAGAGAACATTGTCATGTGCCTAGGAGAACATGGGGGAGAATTCAAAATATGTAACAAGTTCAAGAAAGGATATATAATAGTAGAAGAAATTATATTTATAAGTATCCATTTTTCTTTGCTTCCTTAGGCATTATTCTTTTGTTTTCTGCTATACATCTTTTTTTTCTTTATTATTTTTCCCTTCTTTTATCACCCCCACTCCAAGAAGGCTGTAGTTAAGAAAGGATATATTTATATATACATGTATGGAGACATATACATACACACACCTGCCCCTTTCCCCACATATCTTTCGTATCTCTGCTGACTCTTTTCTTTAATTCTGCTCCTAACTTGCCTTGCCATGAATCCCTCCCTTTTCTTCTTCCCCCACCTTTTGCTTTCTGGGATGTCCATCCCTTCTCCCTTATTTCTTTAAAGATGTTGGAGGGTGCTATACCCTTCAAGGTATATATGTGGTGTTACCTATTGAACTTATTTCTGATGTGAGTGGTTTTCAGAATTAGGAGCCCTCTTTCCCTCCCTCTAATGCCTCTGTGTCTGTTTTTCCTCTGCACCTCATTTGTATAAGATAAATACTATTTTTATTTTAGCTCTGCCCCAATCTTTCTTTTGAGCTACCCTATTGTTGATATCAATGTTAAACATATGGTATATGTTTCCATGTTAAAAACAAACAATTTGTCCATGATGAGTTCCTTGAAAATGACCTTTGATATTAGCTCATATGTGTTAAATTTTCTATAAAGTTTGGGTTTGGTTGATAGAAAATCCTGAA
Source organism: Sarcophilus harrisii (assembly GCF_902635505.1). Classification (NCBI taxonomy): domain Eukaryota; kingdom Metazoa; phylum Chordata; class Mammalia; order Dasyuromorphia; family Dasyuridae; genus Sarcophilus; species Sarcophilus harrisii. The sequence goes on from NC_045431.1 coordinate 78,992,879, forward strand.
AATCTATGTTTGCTGAATATCCATTTTTTCTCATTCACTATTACAGATAATTTTGCTGGATATGATATTTTTGGCCACAGACCTAGTTCTTCTGATTGCCTGCAGATATGATTCCAGGATCTGGGGTCTTTCATTGTTGTTGCTGATAAATCCTGTACAATTCTAATTGTAGCTCCAGCATATTTGATTTTTTTTTTCTCTTGCAAAGTTTTCTCTTTGATCTGACTGTTTCAAAATTTGGCAATAATATTCCTATGTGTTTTCCACAAAGGATGTCATTGAAGTGGTGATTGGTGGATTTTTTCTATTTCTACTTTCTCCTCATGTTCTATGACTCCAGGACAATGTTCTTGGATTATTTCTTGCGTTATCGTGTCAAGGTTCTTTTTTTGTCACAGCTTTCAGGTACCCAATTATTTTCATATTTTCTCTTCTTGATCTATTCTCCTGATCTGTTTTTTTTTTAAATAAGCTGTTTCACATTCTGTTCTATTTTTTCATTCTTTAGAATCTTATTTATTATTTCTTGGTCTTTCATAGCTTTACTTACTTCCTCCTGCCCAATTTTAATTTTCAAAAAGCTATTTTCATCTTTGAGACTCTATCTCCTTTTCTAGTTGGTTAACTTTTTTTTCTTAATCTTATTTTTCTTGGATGGTTTTTATTTTTATTTTTTTAGTTTTTCCTCAGTGCCTCTCATTTGATTTTTAAATTCTATAAATTCTCTCTGGGCAAGTAATCATTTCACATTACTCTTTGGGGTAGAAGTTTTTTTTTTTTTTACTTCAGGGTCTTCCTCTGAAGATGAACCCCCATCTTCCCTGTTCCCATAGTATGTTTCCATGGTGGGGTTCTTCTTTCTTTGCCAGCTCATTTTTTTAAAAATAAAAGATATTGTGTAAGTACCTCTAATCCTGGGGTAGGGGGATGGTGTCTCTAGCTTCAACTTGAGTTCTCCCCTTTGACCTGAGACCCCAAACCAAGAACTCCCCCCTCTTGCAAGTGCACACAGCCAGCTGACCCCTGCCTTTTCACTCAGCAGGTGCTGGTTCCTTCTTTTCTCTGCAGCACGGATGGGTCTGGTGTTCCCAATCAGTTGAGGTTCTTTCAGGCTTCCTGATCTCAGACCCCAGTTCCACATGCTGTCTGAGAAGTGAAAGTTCTGTGGTTCCCGCTGAGGATCCAGCCAAGTTCAGTTAGCTCCAGAGCTCTCCACTTGGTGTTTCTACGGAGCTGGCCTGGAGGTGTTTGAACTTCATATGAGTCAATCCTAATATGAGTCAATCCTAGTCTTTTTGCAGATCTTCTTTGTTGTACCTTGAGGACCCATATTCTGCCCCAATTCTTCTTAGTTTTTCACCAGTATACGGTCAACCTAAGCTACAAATTCATTGTATTTGTGGGGGAAATCTGGAGAGCTTGAAATTTGCTAATTTATTCCACTATTTTTCCCAGAATCCTTCCCCATTCTGAATTTCATTGTAACGATATTATTGAGCAACAATCAAGAGGGGACAATGTGAACAGTTGTGGGACAACTGAACCTTCATTAGAGAGAGCCCCCAAAGAGCACTGTAATAAGATTTTCTGGTGAGGGACTTTCTGGCTGAAGGAATGCTTGAGTCTCTCTCACCCATTCTTCACTTTAAACCTTTTCCAGGTAATTAGTTTTTAATGACGGTGCCATAGGGAACAATTTCTAATAAGCCAATGGAAGTACACATGGGATAATCCTTGGCCTGGAGGCTTTCTTCAGGTCTTCTTGGGCTGTATCTGGAGGATCCCTTTTCTGTCCCAAGTCTTCTTGATTTTTCACCACTCTATGTTCAAACTGAGGTACAAATTGGGGTACAAACTGAGGTACAAATTCTGTTTGTGGGGAGCTTGAAATGTACTAACCTACTAGGTCATCTTCTCAGAATCCTCCCCCCTTCACTAAATTTTTTTTTTTTTTTACTTTTTATTGACAGAACCCATGCCTGGGTAGGTTGTTTTATTTTTATTTTTATTTTTTTGTTTTGTTTTTACAGCATTATCCCTTGCACTCACTTCTGTTCCGACTTCTCTCCTCCCTTCCTCCACTCCCTCCCCCAGATGGCAAGCAGTCCTATACATGTTAAATATATCACAGTATTTCCTAGATACAATATATGTGTGCAGAACCAAACAGTTCACTTGTTGCACAGGAAGAACTGGATTCAGAAGGTAAAAATAACCTGAGAAGAAAGACAAAAATGCAAGCAGTTTACATTCATTTCCTAGTGTTCTTTCTTTGGGTGTAGCTGCTTCTGTCCATCATTGATCAACTGGAACTGAATTAGATCTTGTTTTTGTTGAAGAAATCCACTTCGATCAGAATACATCCTCATGCAGTATTGTTGTTGAAGTATATAATGATCTCTTAGTTCTGCTGATTTGACTCAGCATCAGTTCATGTAAGTCTCTCCAAGTCTCTCTGTATTCATCCTGCTGGTCATTTCTTACAGAACAATAATATTCCATAACATTCATATACCACAATTTATTCAGCCATTCTCCAACTGACGAGCATCCATTCATTTTCCAGTTTCTAGCCACTACAAACAGGGCTGCCACAAACATTTCGGCACATACAGGTCCCTTTCCCTTCTTTAGTATCTCTTTGGTGTATAAGCCCAGTAGTAGCACTGCTGGATCAAAGGGTATGCACAGTTTGATAACTTTTTGAGCTTAGTTCCAAATTGCTCTTCAGAATGGCTGGATTTGTTCACAATTCCACCAACAATGTATCAGTGTCCCTGTTTTCCCACATCCCCTCCAACGTTCCATATTATCTTTCCCTGTCATTCTAACCAATCTGACAGGTGTGTAGTGGTATCTCAGAGTTGTCTTAATTTGCATTTCTCTGATTAATAATGATTTGGAGCATATTTTCATATGGTTAGAAATAGTTTCAATTTCTTCATCTGAGACCCTTCACTATTTCTTAAACACAATCATAAATCAGCCATTCGCAAATTAACAGTCATCTCCAATTCTTTACCATCAGCAAAATAGCTGCTACAAATATTTTTGAATAAATAGATTCTTTTCCTTTGTTCTCTTTGGGATACAAATCTAGTAGTGGTATTGCTGTGATGAAGGATAGCTACAGTTTTATTACCCTTAGGCGTAGTTCCAAATTGTTCTCTAGAATTGTTGGACCAGTTTATACCTCCACTAATGTGAACATATTTTTCTGTATCACCTCTATCATTTGTCTTTTTTTTTTCTGTCATGTTAACTAATCTTATAGGTGTGAAATGATTCCTCCGAATTGTTTAAAATGTATATGTCTAATTATTAGTGATTTAGAGCATTTTTTCCATATGACTTTAAAAAAAGAAATGTAAGCAGTTTAATTTTATTGAGACCTTATGATTACTTTTTAAAGCACTTTTTTATTCAAGCTTTTTATTTTCAAAACATATGCACGGATAATTTTTCAACATTGGACCCTTGCAAAACCTTGTGTTCAAAATTTTCCACCTTCCCCTAGATGGCAAGTAATTCAATATATGTTAAACATGTTAAAAATATGTTAAATCCAATATATGTCTACATATTTATACAATTATTGTGCTGCACAAGAAAAGTCAGATATGATTACTTTTTTATGTTAGCCCTTTTATACTTCTCTTGAGTCTTGTGTTTGAAAGTCAAGTTTGATCTTTCCCTCATTAAATATCCATTTTTTTTTTCTCCTGAAGGATTATGCTCAGTTTTGCTAGGTAACTTATTTTTGATTGTAATGGCTCTTTTATCTTCTGGAATATCATCTTCTAAGCCCTTTATTTATTTAGTTAACATGGAAGTCATTAAATCTTTTGTTATCCTGACTTTGGTTCCTCATTATTTGAACTGTTTTTTTTGTTAGTTGTTTTTCTCTTTGATCTCCAAGCCCTAAATTTTACTATAATATTTCTGATAGTTTTCATTTTGGGATATCTTTCAGGAGGTGGTTGGTAGATTCTTTCAATTTCAATTTTACCCTCTAGATCTGTAATAATGGGGCAGTTTTCCTTGATAATTTCTTGAAATGTATTATCTAAATTCTTTCTTTGACACCCTGTCAGGTATTCTAACAATTCTTAAATTCTCTCTCTTTAATCTATTTTCTAGGTCAGTTGTTTTCCCAATGAGATATTTCATATTTTCTATTTTCCTCCCTTTTTGGCTTTGTTTTATTGCTTTTTAATATCTAATGAAGTCATTAGCTTTCACTTGCTCAATTCTAATTTTTAAGCAGTTCTTTTCTTCAGTGAATTTTTTATCCCCTTTTCCAATTTTGCTTTTTAAGGCATTATTTTCTTCAATATTCACATTGCTATCTTCTAGGTTATGTTTCTTGCCACTATAGATTAAATTATTTTTTCCCTAATTTTTCAGCCTATTTTTTGACTTTGAATTTTATATTAAAGTTGGGCTCTGCTTACTTGAGGATGGGGGGCACTGCCTGAAGAATCAGATTGTTTTGTGCCTCTTATGTTTACAAGAGTTGAGTGAAAGCTAACAAATCAAAATCTACTGTAATGGTACTTCTTATTCTCAGTGCCATCCAGGAATCAAGAACAGAGGCAGGGCAACGCTTTTACTATGGAAAGAAGGTCCATATTCCCTGAAATTGAAGAAAAAAGAAGTGAGATTTGAAATAGAAGGCCACAAGGTTGCAGTCAACATGAAAGTGGGGGGCAGAGAAGGACAAGAAGCAATTGGGATAAGTTCTTTTTGCCTCACTGCTGGCTCTAATTCTTCTTTTCTAGAATATTCAGTATCACTAACCTAATCATGGTAGGAGAAGAATATGATTGCCTGCTTGATACAAATACTTCCACCTCTGTCCTGACCCATCTACTTACACAAGCATGTTAAAACTCAGGGCACCTTGGATTTAGTCAGGACCTTCAAAAGTTCCCAAATTATTCCTTATCATTTCTTCTCCTGTGAACCTTCAAAGATTTTCTATGCAAAATGGGGCTATTGTTAGGTACTCCTCAAATGGAACCCTTATTTTAAAAATCCCTAGCCACTCTGTGCCTCTTTTTCACCACCTCATGGGGTAACCTTTAAAACTGACTCAGGAAACTCAGTGTTCACACCCCACACTCCCTTCTGGGATCCTCAGCCCTGTGAGTCCTCTGAGATAGGACTCTTAAGAAGTGCATCTTTAGAAATCACCATCAAGAAAGGGAAGTATCTTTCAGTCCCTTAGTTTCAGAGGATAGTATCTCACCCATTATAATTTATGGCATTGTAAACTAGGTAGAGATTAAATTTATGGCTGAAATATAATTTCTTTTATATAAATTTCCAAATTGTGGTTTAAATATTTTTTATTAATGCTGAAATATCTTAGTGAGTTTGGGAGTATCACTATGTAGAATTGGTTTTAAGGAAAAGTAAGATTAAAACTACACAAAAGTTATATAGAAACAGCACTGAGACCTTTTATCACTCTTTCCCTGGAAAGTGACAGGTTTATTGTTTTAATATAAGGGAGACAGGTGATTTCATTGATTAGTAAGAAAAAAGTGAAACTCGTTTGGAAGTAGTATCAGTGAGGTTCCAAAGTAAAAGGAAGGAAATGGGCTTGGTGTTTGCAGTTTAAATTTATCTGGTACTTAAGACTGCCAATTATTAATTCTCTTTTGTTTAAATCAGGAAGCAATTTAAAGTAAGACAATTTTAATTTGGTAGAATGTTTTGTGTTAGCACTGTATGTTTTTTTTTCTTTTTTGAATGATATAACAGAACTTAATTGTTGAAGTAAACTAAAATAAAGTCATGAAAAGGGATCGGAATAGACCATGCATTTGTAAATTTTTAAGAGCCCCAAAGTCAATAGTAGCAATTGCATAATAAAAACTTGTACTAAAAGGAAAAATTCAGTGGAGTGAAGATTAGTATCTCTGGGATATGGTTGGGAAATGAAGATAAGAGGAATTAAGCAACTAAAAGAAAGTAAAAGGAACTTTGGATCCAAATATGAAAAGAAAAGAAGGAGATTTGAAGGGCTTTAATTAAAGTCCACTGGAGAGATATTTAAAAAATGGAAGAGGGAAAAATTTAAGGAAGAAGGGATGAGAGATGAATAGGCAAAAAGTTTTTTGTTTTTTTGCTGAGGCAATTGGGATAAGTGACTTGCCCAGGGTCACCACAGGTAAGAAGCAGTAAGTGTCTGAGGGCAGATTTGAACTCATGTCCTCCTGACTTCAGGGCTAGTGCTCTGTACCACCTAGCAGGCAAAAAGTTGTTTTTTTTTAAGTTGAAGTTTGCATAGATACAATGTGAATGGAGGCTTTGATAGTAAAGGCTTCTGAAATTTTGGAAAAAGGTTTGAGGGAGGTTTTGAGATAGGAAGATATGAGAAATATTGTATGATTATTCTTTACAATATAGAAACTATAGTAATAAATTTGCAGATAAATAATAGCATTCACCTCCCATAGTTGTGAGAATCAAATGATTCTTATATGATTTATGCCTGGCATAGGACAAGTACTATAGAAATGTCAGTAAATAGAAATACTCTATATTGGTCCTAAATGTAATAAGTATAAAATGCCAACGTGATAAAAAAAAAGAATGTTCTTCTATGCTAGATTATTTGTAGATGCTTTCAGATGAATTGGTGTCACCTATATGGTTGATAACTTTTGTTTTTTTCCTTGTGTTGTGAAATTTTGGAAACTCCTGAGTCAGAAATGCTATTAAAAGATTAATTTCTCTTTTAATTTGGTTGCTGTAAGATTGTGAATTGAGCTATTGAAAGGATGTGGTAAAATGCTCGAAAATGGTTAAAAACATAATGGAATATATGTATAAAATGGATAATAATAATAATAATGAGTTACTATTTTGAGAGAAAGTAATAAAGATTTCTTTGTGTTATTGTCATCTGTGAAATTCTTTGGGACTTTCTAGTTAGGCAAGCTCATGTGGTAAATTCTAAAGTCATGAGATTGAGAAACAAGATCAAAGTGGTTGACTTACCCGTTTGTTTATAGTTCAGGGAAGACACTAGAATTTGAGGAGGGCTTCCTGTTGAAGACAGGATTTTAGCCTTTTAAAAAAGATTTTTATAGTGAGAAGAATCTTGGATTCAAAGTCAGAAGAATTTGGTTGGAATTCAATTTTAGTCTTTCTGGCCTTCAGTTTCTTCATCTGTAAAATGGAGATAATAATTCTTGCATTGCTTACCTTATAGAGTTGTTTTGAGAAAAGGGCTTTGAAACTCCTAAGCTCTATTGAAACATCATTGATGATGATAGAGTCAGAGAAACCTTCAAGTAGTATTGCTTTATTTCTGTGAAGCTTAGAGAGCAGGCAGCATCCCTCAGACTATGTTCTTTCAAGGGCACTGCTTTCCCACATTTCTTCTAAAAAGCTGTAGCACAGGCTAGAAGTAGTAATGGGCTTGGGTGGGAGTGAGAAGAGAAACTTCTTTCTTCTGCAATTATTGCATCTTTTAAAAAAAAATAGTATCTCCCTCCCCATGCCCCAGTTACATGTCAAGAAAATTTTTAGTATTCATTTTTACAGAATTTTGAGTTCCAAAATTTCCCCCTTCTTCCCTTCTGATGGATATAGTTTATATATGCATTATCATGTAAAACATTTTCACATTAGTCACAGTGAAAGAAGAAATAGATCAAAAGGGAAAAAAATGAGTAAGAATAAAGTAAATGAAAAAATATGCTTCAATCTGCATCCAGAATCCATCAATTCTTTATTTGGATGTGGACAGCATTTTCCTTTGTGACTCCTTTGTACTTGTCTTGGATCACTGTGTTGCTGAGAAGAGCAGACTCATTCATAGTTGATCATCACACAATGTTACTGATGCTGGATACAATGTTTTCCTGGTTCTGCTCATTTCCCTTTGCATCAGTTTATACAAGCCCTTCCATGTTTTTCTGAAATCTTTTTGTTCATCATTGCTTATTGCACAACAGTGTTCCATTATATTCATATAGTACATCTCATTCAGCCATTTCCCAATTGATGATCATATCTCCTCAATTTCCAATATTTTGCCATAAAGACAAGGGCTATTATAAATATTTTTGTATATGTAGGTCCTTTTTTTTGTGGGGAGAGGGGAGGTTGAGAGATGAAGGGAAAAAGAAATAAAAAGAGTGAGAGCAGCAAAGGGAAATTGGATGTGAGAGGATGAATGTTTTTGCCATAAAAATTAACAAACTGTGAGCTTCTCTATCGGTTTTCACTTCTGGAACACTTACTATATTTAATGCAGTGGTATGTGTCTGATCCCTCCAAATTAATACTGGAGTTGGTAGCCAATCCCCAACTTCTCAATACTTAACTGTGACACAAATAAACTCACCAGTCATTTAAAAAGATCTTTTATGGTGATTCTTGGTGTTCTTTATTTTCTAGGATAAAAACTAATTGTTAGAGATTCAGGAGAGTGGAGTACCATAGTAGATGGAGTTTTGGACTAGAGATCAGCAAGACATGTTTTCACATGCTTTAACCTTTTCTCTCAGGAACTTCTATCCTCTTTGGCCCACATGGCCAAATGTACTTTCCGAATGTACTTGAGAGCAGCTACCTGAACTTTAGCATATGTCCCTATTTTAAGAAGAACTAACTTTTTAAACAGTCCTGCCTCTAACGCCTGCTAGCTAGGGCAGTTATCTCTCTTTTCTGAGATTCAATTTCCCTTATCATTAAAATGGAAGTGTTTAATAACAGTTATATCTGTGTTTTATATATATGCATATATACACATACATATAAAACTATATTAAATAATAATTAAATGTAAATCTCCCTAGAAATATATATATATATGTATACACACACACACACATACACAATAACCTGTTTCAGTGCATTTTTGTGAAGCTTATAGCTAGTGTTAATTAGGGACAGCTAGGTGGCAAAGTGGATTGAGTATTGGGCTGGAGTTAGGATAGACTTGAATTCAAAATCAGCTTCAGGTACTTACTAGCTCTGTGACTCATGACATCTACTTCTTTGGTTTGTTACTATGAGATAACTCATTTAAAATGCTTGGCCTATTGCCTGACACATAGTAGGTACTATATAAATGCTTATTTTCCCACTTCCCTACTTCCATCCCACAGGAATTTGTATGTAAGATGCCTTTCAATTATTCTCCCTCCTTCCTCCCTTCCTTTCTTTCTCCCTCCCTCCCTCCATCTCTTCCTCCTTCCCTTCCTCCCTCCCTCCTTCCTTTCCTCCCTCCCATCCTTCCTTCCTTCCTTCCTTCCTTCCTTCCTTCCTTCCTTCCTTCCTTCCTTCCTTCCTTCCTTCCTTCCTTCTTTCCTTCCTCTCTCCTTTTCTCCCTCCCTTTCTTCCTTCCTCCTTCCCTTTCTTTATTTCTTCCTTTTTAGATTTGCCCAAACCTGGCACTTTAGAGAGAATTCCTTTTTTCTTCAGATTTATAATCTGATATAATAGGGACAATTACTAGACTTAGTATAGGGAATTCAAGCATGAGAACACTGCTGCAGTTGGACAGCTTCTCTGCAATTTCCTGACTTAGAGAGTAGTTTAGAATACTGAGAGATTAAATAACTTGTCCAAGTTCACACAGCCAGTGTGTTCCACAGACAGAGCTTGAACCCAGAGATCCCTGGCTCTGAATCCCCTCTGGCACAGAACCTTTCAGTTAAATATACCTCTTTTATCAAATAGCTCATCTTTGCCCATAGTTGGGTAAGCAAGTATTTGACAGTCCTCTATTATAATTATTTAGAATGCCACTGTAGCCCATCCTTGGCTAGGGGGCTCATGAAAAATATAGTTTTTCCCAGCTGGAAGGAGGAACAAAAGAATTATGGGAGGTGGAAGTCATAGGAACAGGACATGACTGGAGGTGCAGATACTGGCCAGAATTAGGGATTAGCAAGAAAGAGTAATTTTAAATCATATAATAATCACAAACATTTGAAGCTTTCACTAGCTCATTGACCCACTTAAGGAATTTTGAGCCTGGATAGAACTTTGTGGTTTTCCTAAGTATTGCTGCTACTTGGACTTGGTAAATTAAACTCTTTTCTGTATCTTCCCCGGCTCTTTGTCTCATCACTTTCTGATAAATTGGCATGGTTTACTCTTGGGAGTTGCCCCTTCTCTTTTAACTTTGTTTATTTGCTATATGTACTTTTATAATGGGTATAAAAAGGTAAAGATAGCCAGATTCTTCTTATATTCTGTATATTTGGATCGCATTATAGGGAAGAATTAAAAGGAACATATGGGTCAATAACCCTCCACTTAATCACCAGCCTATAGTAAAGTTCTTTCTCTCCTCCCTCTCTCTATCTCTCCTCCTACTTTTTCTTTCCCTCTCCTTTCTTACTCATCTCTATCCCTCTATTCCTCTCTCTTAATCCCCATTCCTTCTTTTCTTTTCTCTTTTTCTCTCTCCCCTTCATTTCTCACAGCCCATCTTTTTGCCCTCCCCCAAAACAAAGAGAAGATCCACTAACCAAACAGGAAACTATCTTGCTTAGTTCTTCAAACCACTTCTCTTATCCTTTCTCTCCATTATTAATCATAACTTACCCATCCTTTATAATCCAAGGCAGATATGATCCTACCTATAAAGCCTTCCTTGATGACCTCTACCCCAGCATGTAATGACCTCTTTCTGTATATAGCAGGTATTAATAAATATAGAATTGGAGTGAAAAGTCCCTTTTCCAGGAAGATGTCTATCAGATTAAGTGGCTAGCTAAATAGTAGGCATCTGTTTTATAACTCTTTTTTTTCTTCAGAAATGTACATGAAAGTTCAAGGTAAGAGAAAAGGGTTAAATTTGCTATTGAATTGGCAGTGAATGAGTCAATTCAAGGCAGCTTCAAGGAAACAAATGATCAGCTGAACAGCTTGATATCCTAGATCTAGTGCTGTAGGTATAAAGCTATGATCATGATGGAGAGTGGGTAAGGTTTTGTCAATGGTCTAACTAAAAGCATAACTCACATTTTATGTCTCCCCTGATACTATTCCTTTTCTAGGATTTCATATTTTTTGTTGAAGGTATCACTATCTTTCCTGTCACTCAGATTCCCAAACTTATAATCCTGTGAGAGTAGGTAGTAAAAATACTTTTTCTTTATTTCATTAATCTTTTAAATTTTTTCATTATCTATTTATTATTTATTGATATATTATTAATTAATTAATTTTTGGCTCTTCAAATGATGTATTTGGACTATCAGAAATAATCCAACAAGAAATCATGACAGTTCATGAAATTTTGTACTTGTTTGATTTTTTTTCTTCTTGTTCTCACTTTTATATATATATATATATATTTTTTTTTTTTTCAGGGTTATGCCTATACATTCATTTTGTACATATTTCCACTTGAGTCATGTTGGGAGAGAAAAATCTGAACAAAAGGGGAAAACCAGAAGAAAAAGAAAACCAGAAGGAAAAAAGCGAAAATGCTATGTTTCAATCTGCATTCAGTCTCTATAGTTCTCTCTCTGGATGTGGATGGCATTTTCCATCCAAAGTTTATTGGAATTGCCTGGATCACTGAATTGCTGAGAAGAGCTTAAATCTATTATAGTTGGTCATCACACAATTTTGCTGTTGTTTACAATGTTTTCTAGGTTCTGGATGCTTCACTCAGTATCAGTTCATGTAAATTTTTCCAGGCTTTTCTAAAATCAATCTGTTCACCATTTTTTATAGCACAATAATATTCCATTACTTTCATACATCATAACTTATTCAATCATTTCCCAGGTGATTAATATCCACTCAATTTCTAGTTTCTTGCAACTACAAAAAGAGCTTCCACAAACATTTTTGTACATATGGGTCATTCCTTTCCCCTCTTTTATGATTTTGTTGGGATACAGACCCAATAATGAAACTGCTGGATCAAAGGGTATGCACAATTTTTAACTCTTCAGGCATAGTTCCAAATTGTTTTCCAGAATGATTTGGATCAATTAGTGCAAGTATTTTGATCTCCTTTTTTGAGAATGGAAAAACTAAACCTTAGAAAGATTAAGTGACTTGTTTACCTGAATACTTTTAAGTTTATTAGTGTTGGGGCAGCTGGTGGTACAATGGATAAACCACTGGCTCTGGAGTCAGGAGAATCTCAGATACTTAACACTTAACTAGCTGTGTGACCCTGGGTGCGTCACTTAATCCTAATTGCCTCCTCATATATAATTACAGTTTATCAATGGTCTTCTCAAAATGTGCTAGCCAGGTAATCTACATGTGATCTGGCCAGAACAAACAGTTAGATTGTCCCTTCCCTGTCTTCTCATTTAAGTTTTAATTTAAAGAATTTTTTAGTTTAAAGGAAGCTTAAAATAATATTTAGAGCATCAAATAAGTAGTGGGCCTTGGAATTAGAAAAACCTGAATTTAATTTTCATCTCCAATTCATACCAACAATAAGTACCCTGGATAAGTCACCCAATGTCTCAGTTCTCCAGACAATTCTCCCAGACTACAAATTGCGGAAGAGTTGGTGTTCTAGTCCAAGATAGAAGGCATTTTCTCACCTAGAATTCCTCATACTAAAGATATCATGTGGCCAGAAAAAAATTGATATAATTGTAGACAGAAATGTGTATGTAGAGTTAATAGTCTTGATTTAGGAGCACATTTTTTCTTAAAAAAGAATATATAATAATATAATTATATTACATAAAAAATTCTGTCCATATATGGCTTTATTGATGTCATTATGTTTTTCCTTTCCTTAACTCATGTCCATTAAGTACTGCTCTGGGTTCTTCATCATATAAACTGAAACAGGAAAGGAGAAGGAGGAAAAAGGAAAAGAAGAATCAATGTAGAGTTTCAAAAATCTCAAAGATAAAAGGGACCTTAGTGACCCCCAAAATTGTAATTGACCAAGAATCCTCTTCATACCATATATGACAAGTAGTCAGCTCCTTCCTGAAGAGCTCTGGGGAGGGGAAACCCTCTGCTTCCCTAAGAAGACCCCAATACATGTAAGGCCATTCATTATATTGGACTCCCCAGTAGTTTAGAGTTATACCATAAAATTTACTCATCAGGGGTTGGAATAAGGAAGATAACCTTTACTGTCAGTTCTCATGTTTAGTTTTTGAGGCTTCCATTATTCATCCATCTGATATTATTCCTGACTTGTGGCCTGGTAGATAACAGAATTATTTGGGAACTCCCTGCTAGAACTACAAAGTAGTCGATAATATGATTAATGCTGTTTATATTCTTGAAAATGTAATTATTTTATAAGGTTTTTATAATTAGTGCAAATGAAATTTTATAATTTTGAACATTGCACTCCTTATTCAAATACCATAATAGTGACCAATTTTAGAGGATGGGATCTATAAGTAATAACTGAAGTGGTTGGTTTCCTCATTTTGCTAAACAATTTAGTGAGTCTAATGAAAGAAACTCTTTTCCCATTATTATGACTACTTTTAAAATAGACTGCTTTGGATTGTCAAGTCAAGTGCACATATATTTGTTAGAGTGTTTTCTTTGCACCAGACACTAAGTGTTGACGATAAAAGGATTAAATCATATGAACTGTCAGTTTTCCAATGAAGAAATAAAAATAATTTATAGTCAAAAGAAAAAATGCTCTAAATCATTATATATTAAGGAAATGTAAATTAAAACAACCTTTCAATAGCAATCATTCAATAGACCGGCTATGATGATAGAAAGGGAAAGTGACAAATATTGAAGAGTATGTGGAAAATTAGGACATTAATTCATTGTTGGTGGAATTGTGAATTGATCCAATCATGTTGGAGAATAATCTCCAAATTATGCGAATTTGGGAATTATGCCTAAAGAATTATGAAATTATCTATGTTTTTGACCTAGCAATACAACTACTTGGTCTATTTGCAAAGATGATTAGGGAAAAAGAAAAAAAAAACCTTTATGTTCTAAAATGTTAAAGTTTCTCTCTTTATGGTAGCAAAGAACTGGAAATTTCAGGAATGCTCAGCATTTGGGGAATGGCTGAACAAGTTGTGATATATGATCGTGGTGGAATACTAATGTGCTATAAGAAATTATAAACTTAATGATTTTAGAAAAAACATGGAAAGTCTTTCAGAAAATAATGAAGAGTAAAAGCAACAAAATTAAGAGAACATTAATAATGTAATAGCAATATACTTTAAGAACAACTTTGAGTGAATAAATTATTTTGACTACTATAAATACCTAAATTAATTAATAAAGGACATATGATGAAAGATGCTATCTCCATCTAGAGAAAGAACTGATAAACAGAAGTATATAGACCAATTTTACATATCTATATGTATCTATATATGTCTACATATTATATATAATGTACATATTCACATGTATATGTATGTTTGTGTCTAATGGTAGCCACCTTTAGGCCAAAGGTGAGGGGGAAGGAAAAAAAAGGGAAAAAAAGAAAATTCCAGGATAATTTTCTGTAATTGAAAGTAACTGCAAGTTGGGCGTATTAAGTTTGCTGTTTCACATGCAATCATCTTTTTATTGTACTATATTGTGGAAATGCTTGTTTCATTCTATACAATTAAAAAAATAATTTATTAAAAATAGGCTATGCTTGGATTGTTAAGTCAAATAAACGTCCATTTATAGGAGTGTTTGCTTTCTGCTAGACACTGTGCTCAGTGCTGAGAATATAGAAAAACAAGAAATATGGTACCGGGTCTCAAGGAGACATTGTAAGAAGGAGATAACATGCAAATAGTTACAGAATTATGAAGGAGACATGGAATGTAAGAAGTCTTAAGAGATACATATAAAGAAGCCACTGGGTGGGAAAGTGGATAAAGCTCTGGACCTCCAGTCAGGAAATTGTTATTGTTCAGTTGTGTATGACTCTTCGTGATTCCGTTTGGGTTTTCTTGGTAAAGATACTGCAGTGGTTTGACATTTCCTTCTCCAGCTCATTTGACAGTTGAAGAAACTGAGGCAAACAGGCTTAAAGGACTTGTCGAGAGTCACACAGGAAGACCTGAGTTCAGATCTCAGGCTTTAGGCATTTACTAGCTGTATGATCCAGGGCAAATCATTTAATCTCTGTCAGCTCAGAATTTTTTTCTTATTTTTGTTTTTATTTTTAATATAAAGAAGCATCTAGATGATGTAATGAATAAAGTATTGGATATAGATTGGGAAGATCTAAATTGAAATCTGGCCTCAGAAACCTAGCAATTGTGTGATTCTGAGTGACTGAACCTCTGTCTGCCTCAGTTTCCTCAACAATAAAATGAGGATGTGAGTATTTGTAAAGCACTTAGCACAGTGTCCTGTACAAAGTAGATGCTTAAAAATACTTGTTTTCTTCCATGTTTTCCATGTGATGAGTTAGTCAGACCAATGGACTGGTCTCCTTGCACTGTTGTCAGTCATTCAGTCAATCAGCATTTATCAAGAGTTTACTATATACCAGATGCTTTGTTAAATCCCAGGGATACAAAGAAAGGCAAAGCCCCCACCCCACCCCCTGCCCCTACTTTCAAGGAATTTACAGTTTAATAGGGAAGACAATGTGTAAATAATGAGGTACATGGTCAGCCAGATGGCAGTGGAGAGGGCACTAGCTCTGGAGTCAGAAAGAGACTCTGTGTTCAAATTTGACCTCGAACACTTACTAAGTGTGTGATTCTGGACAAGTTATTTAATCCTGTTTACCTCAGTTTCCTCATCTGTAAAATGAGCTGAAGAAGGAAATAATGAACTATTCCAGTATCTTTGACAAGAAAACTCCAAAGGGGATCATGAAGAGTTGGACAGACTAAAATGATGTACATAGGAAAAAAATATATATGTTACACATTGAATAGAATATTACAGTGTGTGTGTGTGTATGTGTGTATGTGTGTGTGTGTGTGTGTGTGTGTGTGTGTTATACACACGTGAACAGAATAAATGGAGGCAATCAGAAAGGGGAAGGCATTAAGTAGGGAAGGCCTTCAGGACATTGGGTGAACCCCCAGTGGAGAAGTTGTGGGAGGACATGGATAAGAGTTTCATAGAATGAACAAGCAGGGATGGGCAGAAATCTGTCCTGCAGGAGACATTACCCACATAGATGAGATCACAAATCCACTGGAGTAGTTAGTATATATTCAACATTTCACATGTGCATGCACATAAAGTCCCAGAGGGCTTTTGAAGGGGAGAGATATAATTTTCTACCCACAAATGGCAGAAGGGCCTTTATTCCAATACTTAAAAAATGAATCATAATTAGACTGGGGCCAGACATGGAAAATTTCAACCAACTCTGATAGTCTTTTTGGAAAGTTATCAGACTGAAAACATGCCATAGAATTCCATATGCAACATCATTGTATTTCCCACTTTAAATCTTAGAGCAAGAGCTGTGGTTACATTTTTGATGTATTTAGTTTAGTTTCCACTATGTAGATTGAGTAAATGGAAAACTGCCAGGAAGAACATAACTGGAAAGTTGTCCAAGTCCAGTAAAGATATCACTGTCCAAATCAGGTGTGGGATGGAAGAAAAGCACATATAATTCCAGTCACCTCACAGGTACAAACATCACCTAGGGGAGGACACCACTAGGGTTTTAAAATGATACTGTCCTGGGAAGGAAAGATTCATAATATCATTCTTGCATTAGGAAACATTAACTGTGCCATCACATCATTGGGAGCCAACAAATCCAAACAAAACATGAGTATCCATGGTTACAAGTTCATTTAGTAAATGATACTTTCTTTAAGGGCCTCTAATTTGGTTGGGGGTTTGTGTGTCTATCAGCATTCCCATCCAGTCCACTCTTTTTCAGCACATCCCATTATGCAAGGGGTACTGTACTAGGGACAAAAGGTTCAAAGATGAAAGGGAGATGTTGTTGACCCAAGCACCTTTCATTCTATAGATAAGCATATACATGATAATATACCGAGAAAACAGGTGATTAGGGGAATCAGAAAAAGCTTTCTGGAAGAAGTGGCACGTGAGCTGAAATTCAGAGGATGTTAGGGATTTTAAGAGGCAAAAGTGAAGAGGTAATTCCAAGGATGGGGGCCAGCCTCAGCAAAATAGGGAGGGAGGAGAAGGAATGTCAAGTCTGTAGAACAGTAATTAGATCAATGTCTGGGACCTGTCAATGGTTAGTGTCTTCTGGGCTCTAATTCTAGTACAGGATGCAGGAACTATTGGTGATTGCCACCTGAAGGGTCCCTGAGCTAATGTAGACCATTGGGGAAGAGATGATCACATAAAGAGACCTATAAGACCTTCCTTTCTAAGCAGCTCCCACGACAGCTGGCGAACAGGTGGGAGAGAAGGTACTTATAGGCCCCTTGTACCAGATTTGAGCCAAGATTCCCTATTCCAAGAACTAGACCTCATAGTGGAGATTTTGTTTCCCCCTTGACTAGCAGCACTCTTAAATTTGCTTCTCTTTCAGACCTAAGAGGATTTTTTTTTTACCCTCTTAACCAAATCATTTAAAACTCTCTGTCACTTTCTTCATAAAGACCTCCTCCAATGTCTGGAAGACAATGGCTTGGAAACAGCTTCTCAAAGACTATTATACACACACACACACACACACACACACACATGTGTATGTATTCTATGTTGTTCAGTTGTTCAGTCAAATCTGACTCTCATCTGGGATTTTCTTGGCAAAGATACTAGAATTGTTTTCTATTTCCTTATCCAGCTCATTTGGCAGATGAGGAAACTGAGGCAAATGGAGTTAAGTGATTTGCCCAGAATCATATAGCTAAACTTCTACTCCAGCAGCTTTAGAAGAAATGTGAAAAGAACAGTTCTTTATGTACTTAAAGTGTGTATGTGAAGTCCTTTACCCCACGCTTTTGTGCTATAAAATCAGAATATACCTGGGAAAAGCTCTGTCTTAGCTTAGATGCATTTGAAAACTGTGGTAATAAAGATGATAGAGTCTCTTCCAGGGAAACATAATGCTCACAACTTATCAACTTTTTGTGATTTTTTTTTTAATTATAGTTTTTTATTTACAAGTTATATGCATGGGTAACTTTAAGCATTGATAATTGCCAAACCTTTTGTTCCAATTTTTCCCCTCCTTCCCCCCATCCCCTCCCCTAGATGACAGGATGACGAATACATGTTAAATATATTAAAGTATAAATTAAATACAAAATAAGTTTACATGTCTAAACTGTTATTTTGCTGTACAAAAAGAATCGGACTAAAATATTGTGCAATTAGCCTGTGAAGGAGATCCAAAATGCAGGCGGACAAAAATAGAGGGAATGGGAATTCAAAGTAATGGTTCTTAGTTATTTCCCAGAGTTCTTTCACTGGGCGTAGCTGGTTCAGTTCATTCCTGCTCCATTGGAACTGATTTGGTTCATCTCATTGCTGAAGAGGGCCACGTGCATCAGAACTGATCATCATATAGTATTACAACTTATCAACTTAATATATTGTGAAGTCATAGCTTTGGAACCCAATCTCTGTAAACTGAAACTCTGTAA
Organism: Sarcophilus harrisii; assembly: GCF_902635505.1. Classification (NCBI taxonomy): domain Eukaryota; kingdom Metazoa; phylum Chordata; class Mammalia; order Dasyuromorphia; family Dasyuridae; genus Sarcophilus; species Sarcophilus harrisii. The sequence goes on from NC_045431.1 coordinate 79,011,391, forward strand.
GGTTTTACCATTTGAAAAGACTTCAAGTGTGACCCCAATACTAGCTCATATTGACTTTTTGGGGGGCAAACCTAGCTAATTACACAAAGGTACATCATCAGTAGGTTGGCCAAGTGGTAATGAACAGTTTTAAACATATCAATTCATGAAACAAGAAAGACCAGGGTTCTAATTCTGCTAGATGAATTAGTTTAGGTAATCACAGTAATTAATTGTGTGATCCGAGAAAGCCACTTTACCTCTCAGTTTCAGCTTTTTCATCTGTAAAATGAATGAGTTTAGATTCAAGGATCTCCAGGGTCCCTTATATCTCTATCTATAATTGTGTAAGTTTAATGGCTATGAATTAACTGCCACAATAGGGAGACTAGAGAACCCAGAAGGAAGCTAAGTCAGCAAATGTCTGATTTACTTGCCAAAGGAGGAGGCTGCAAAAGGTAACACTTACTTAGAGCATAAACCTATGAAGAATGATGGATGATTGTGAACAGTTTGTCTCATAAACAGAAAGAACAGGAAAGGGTCAAACCAGCTTAAGGAAACCTTGATGAAATATCCAACTAAGCAAAGTGATCTCAGAGGCATTCAATGATGGCAATGGATGGAGGACTAGAAAGGGAAGAAAAATGGAAATGAATTGCATATAATGTACATATATAAAAGTGTATGTATGTGTATATTTATATATATGTATGTGAACATATAGAAACAAACTTTTCCATATTCAAACCTCCAAACTTAGACACTAACTTCATAGCTCCAGATGAGCTTATTGAGAAGGTAGACATGATTTCAAGGCCAATAAAAATGGGAAAGGCAGCTGGAGTAAACCAAATACATCAAGAGGAAACTAATACTGCATTGTATAGAATTATGAGGGCTTTGAGAGACTGATATACAAGATAACTTAAGGAAAAGTATGAAAGATATTGAAAAATCTAAATCTTGTTAATTAAAAAGTTGCTGTAGGGATCATTAATGATTTCTTTTGCAATATGATTAATATGGAAATTTTTTTGCTTAGTTACACATATATAATCTATATCAAATTGCTTTCATTTTCAAGATGGGGGAAGAGAAGGGGAAAAAGAGAATTTGAAAATCAGAATTTAAAAAAGAATATAAATTTTTTTGCATCTGATTAAGAAATAAAATAAAAAATTTAAAAATTATTCATCTATATATTTCATTTCCATTTATACAATATCTTTATGAAAGTCATCTATACATGTCTTCAAGGGTATTTTTTGATGAAGAATAAAGTAGGAACCACACATGTTTGTTTTTTTTTGTAAATGATATTCAACAATGTACTCTATCTTCACCATTTCAAAATGAACTGAAAGATGTAGATAATATAAGATCCCATTGTGCTTATTGTTTGTTGAATATGATCAAGCATTTAATTTTTAGGATAAAATGTCACCTTACAGGCTCTTGTATAACAAGGTATCTCCTATTCAAAAATCAAGGCCATCCAAGATTCCTGAGATAATATAAATAATAGAAACAACCCATTGAGCAGTGATTATTAATGAATAATTCTTAATATAACAATAATTAATCACTGATCCATATTAGGTGAGTTTTAAACAGGGCATTCAGCACAGTTTAGATTGAAGAGGAATTCCCTGCAGATGGTGAGAGCTTCCAGGTGCTCCTGTTCATTCATAACATTGTGCTGATTGCATCAATCCCCAGAACAGAGCAGAATCTGCTGGAACACATTTGTAATCATTTAAAGGAGTTTGGCCTGTCCATCCATATAGGAAGAGCAAGTAAATGAGGAATGTTTATTGTCTAGACAGGATTATGAATTTGGATGGAAATCCTCTAGAGAGTATCAAAAAAATATATGTTTGGGACAAAGAACAAATAAACAAAAACCTGAGTCCAGAGTTGAACAGGAGAAAAGCAGACTGGATTGCTTTGGTAAATTGTATAACTATTGGGGCAGTGGATAGATTAGCAAGTCTGAAATCTGGGAGACCTGAGTTCAAATCCAATCTCAGACACTATATGACCCTGGATTAGTCACTTAACCCTCTTTACCTCAGTTTTTTTTCATTTGCAAAATAAATTGTAGAGAGACGACAACAACCTCAAACTAAAGATGAGTATCATAGAGAAACAGTTAAGTAAGTTGCTACCTTTATAATCTGTGAAGGACTGAAAACAACAGTAGAATATCATTAAGGAATTGGATAATAAGAAGACTGATCATAAGGAAAGAATGAAGTGTGACCGAAAGATAGCTAGAGTCCTTCACTGGTTCCCTTGCTGATGTTGGGAGAAGCACGTTAAGTCTATCCCTCTGTAGAATATTGATGAGAATTGCACAGGATAGGAAAGCCTGGATCTGCTTTGCTGGAAAGAACTCTTAAAAAGATGGAATCACAGATACATTTGAATATTTGAATTCTGTCTCTTTGTGGTAGTGACTAAAGTTTTTCAAAAAGATGTTCTGTCTTCCTGTGAGTGGGAGAGGGTCTGGGGGGAGGGAGAGAATTTGGAACTGAATATAAAAAAACCTTTAAAAATATATAGTCTGTCTATTTATAATGCAGTAGGATTGCTATCCAACTTGTTTTCTATTTCAGCAGGGTAATATCCATGTCTTAGAAATGGTCATGAGACTTAAAAAAATTGGAAGGAACAGAAAATGTATTTTTTTCCTCTTCTCACTGATATCATTGACTGGCTGAGCTATGAATCATGACCTAAACTCCTACTCCAACAACTTTGTAGGAAATGGAAAGGACAGTTCTTTATAAGAAAAGGAAAAAGAATGGTTCTTTATATCCTTAAAGTGAGTATGTGAGGTCCTTTCCTCCTTCTCTTCTCCTTGGCACCACTATATTATTCTGTAAAGTCAAAATATAGTTGGGGAAATCTTAGGCTTAGTCTGACTACATTTGAGAATTGTGGTAATGAAAAGAATGGAATCTTTTGTTCTTTGCATTAATGTTCACAACTTTATCAATTTAAAGGTTAAAACATTTCTTGTGAAACCATAGAAAAATACAATTACTTCAATATTTTTGGAAAACTCTTTTCTCTTACAAGTATGAGGTTTTCCTCAGCTAACATAGGTTGTAGCCCCTCCCTGCTTTAGTAGATGGTTTCATAAATTACTGTGAAAAGGAAAATTCATCCCCTAGTGGTTAATCTCTCTGTTAATCTTAATCTCTCTGTTTTCAGCTGGGCAGTACAGTTGCTTCTCCAAGTTTATACCCAAAGCCTTTACAAGCCTTGAAAAGTAGCTTGATACAATGGAAAGAGGTAGATGGGGCAGCTAGGTGACACAGTGGATAGAGCACCAGTCTTGAAATCAGGAGGAGCTGAGTTCAAAACTGGTCTCAGACACTTAACACTTCCTAGCTATGTGACTTGGGCAAGTCACTTAACCCCAATTGCTTCAGCAAAAAAAAAAAGTTAGATACTGACATATACACTCAACTTACACATATTGCTTCAATGTGAAAGATCAAGTAGGACAGAATGTTCCTTTTTTCCTCATTCCTGCTACTTGGTATTTTTTGTCCTTCTCCCTTTCCTATCTTTCTTCCTGCTTCTTCCTGAGATTATCTTCTTCCTTCTAGTTTTTTTTTTCTCCCAGCTGTAGCTAAAATGGTATATAAAACCTATAGATGCTACTGAACTGGAAATCTTCATCCACAGAAATAGTTTTCTTTGTGATTTTTTTATTTTTTAACTAAGCTGCATCTTTGTGGTTGGAGTTCATGATCTCATATCTCAGCTATCTGACCCCAACTTCCAGAAGCAGACTAGAGTGATGTGAGATGCATCGAGGAGCAGTTTTGGGGTATGTAGGAACCAAAAGGGAGTGTTAGCATTATCTTATCAATTTACTTTTTTTCTGGAAAGTCAAGCATAGGAAGTGAATAAGCATAGGAAGTGAATTCACAGATGAAGCAGGTTTCCAAAAAGCCTTACTGTACTGACCACAGAGGTTATGGGAGCAAAGACAAGGAATTTCCCCTGGAAGCATGGAACACATTTGGTTTCTTGGTCAGTTCTGTTGCAATTTTGTGTCATGGACCTCTGTCAGTAATCTAGAAAGGTGTTTTCTCTGTATTTGAGTATTGCACACATATAATCATGCATCTTTTCTTTTTGTTGGAGAAAAAAGAACCAGAAGGTAGGAACCCATGTGTCCTCTAAATACTGGGATCTAATGTCTTGTGGGTGCCATGAGCCACGAGGTGCAGTTACTGGCCTTTCCAGCGCTGAATTCTGTGTGCTAAGTTGCCTGACTTATCCTGATACACACTCAATGATAAGTTGTGTGCTGGAAAGGTGAGTCATTCTGAATGGAACCTCTAATATACTTTGGATAATGGTGATTATAACAGTAGCTCATGCTCAGATGAGCTTTTAAAATTTACAGAGCAGTTTACTGGCATTACCCCATTCAATCCCCACACAATCTTGTGAAGTAGGTGCCATTATTATCCTCATTTTATAGTTGGGGTTCAGAGAAGTCATGAAATTTAGTTAGAGGCACACAGCCAGTAAGCACAGGGTTTAAATACAAGTCTTCCTGCCTCCCCTGTTCATCTTTTGGATGGTGAGGATCACAACAGTACCTAATTTCTCAATTTGTCACTTCCTGGTACCAAGAAATCTCCATTTCAACTGACCAGTTTTTTACCCCTATTTGCTCCTCCACCTCTGGCTCTTAGAATTGTCATTACCAATTGTCATTATCATTGTCTCTGGAAAGGTGTCAAAAACTACTAAGTTTTACCTCTCTTCACCTTTGTGCCCTTTATGACCACACTTTGTCTCTCTATAGTGAGTACCCTATTGCCTTTGTGACTGCTCTATAGAAGGGTTCCTAAATTAGAACTTGAGTTCCCTAGGATCAGGGATTGTATTGCTTTTGTACCTATATTTCCAGAGCTTAACACAGTTCTTGGCACATAAAAAGCATTTAGTACTTTTCATTCATAAATTCATTTATTCTTCTCAGTCAAACTAAGACTGTTAAAGACCCTGTCTTAAAAAGATCAACATCTTCCACCCAGATAGATGGCTTTGGAGGGAAAATGAGGCAGATGACCTTGCCCAACCTTCTCTCACTTCAATCCAATTCACTTGCATCTCATGGCTTCACATCGCTGATGTCATGGTCCTGTTTGACAACAAAACACAAAAAGCAACAACCTTCCTCCAAAGACATTCTAAAACGCATTCAAAATAATAGTTTACATATTCTTATAAGATTAAAGGAGAAAGATAGACGTTGGTACATTAATCAATATTATTTAACTGGGTAAACAAAGACATAGAAAGATTAGCCTCCCCCCCCAATTATCCCTTAACTATCCCTTTATTTCCCCTCCCTCTATCCCCAGGTCATAAAGTTAGTAAATTAAGAATAAAACTCAGGAAAAATCCCCCCAAATTTTCTCAACATAAGATAAATTAAATTCATACTACAAAAATGATCCAAATCTTTGTTACCACATTTGCTGAAGTATTTTCCCTTTAAGTGAATTTTCCTCTTATAACTTAGAAGAATCACGGAAGTATTCTTTACCTCTACTTCTGACTACTTGTCAGAAAACAATTGAAATTGTTAGTAAGAGGATTAGAAAACCTGTGTTTGAAACTTGGTCAGCCACTTCCTGAAAATCACTCGCTAAACTCTCTGGTCCCAGTTTCCTGATTTATAAAGTGAAGTTGGACTAGATGACTTCCCAGTTCTATTTCTCATCTCATATTCCTTATTCCTTTCCCTATTCTACTTTGCTTCTAACCAACCCATAGTCAACTAGGGAAATATGTCAGAAAGCTTATTACTTGATAAGTTAGCATTGTGCATATACACAGGCACAATCATTATTGTACATCATCCTATTTTTAATATGTAGTCCTCACAGTTGATGAGAAAAAATTAACCATCTCCAGAGATTATAAGGAAACAGTGATGAAAGACGCTATCTGCAACCAGAAAAAGAACTGAAAAATAGAAATATGTTTAGAATAATTTTCCACATATCTATATCTAAAATTTGCATTTGTATTTGTATGTAATGGTAGCCATCTATAAGGTGAGATAGGAGTAAAAGGGAAAATAAAGAAATTTACATAATAATTTATTATATATTTAAAAGCAATGGCAAGTTGTGCATAATAGATTTGCAATTTTATGTGTGATCATCTTTTTATTATACCATGTTTTAGAAATGCTTGTTTTATTTCATAAATTTAAAATATAATACTTTTTTCCTTAAAAAAGAAAGCAGTGATTGGTGGTCTGTGTTTTTCACAGAATTCAATGTAGTAAAGTTCAATATGCTTTTATTAATGCCTACTGTATGCCAGGTAGAATCATAGAATCTAAAAGTGAGGAGGAATTTCTGAAGAGGCCTATCTAGTACAATAATATCAAAGAAGAATCCCCTCTACAACATACTTGATAATTAGCCATCTAGCTTCTACTCTAAGACCTCCCCTGGGGGTGCAGAGTGAGGAGAGTATCAATCCAAAGCAATCCCACTGCGGTGTTGGACAGCTCCAGTTGTAAGGAAATTCCTCCTATCTTAAATTAAACACAAATTTGCTTCCTTCCAGTTTCTACTCATTGTTTCTAGTGCTGTCCTTCTGGACTAAATAGACCAAGAATAAACCTTCTCCAAACATAGCAGCTCTTCAAATATCTCTATGTCCTAGCAAGTCTACTCCATGCATAGCAGGGTTCAGTAGAAGGAACAGAAACAGTCATGTAGTTTTGCAAGTTGAGCAATCTCATTTCTAGATGAGACTTTAAATAATTTGGCATAGGATATATTATTTTAAACAATGTTTTCATGTTAACAATGGAAAGAATTTTGGCATTTTTGAGAGGCTGTGGGTTTCATTCAATGTTCAAAAGTTTTTTAAGTACCTAGTATATACAACACACACACACACACACACACACACACACACTATATATACATATATATATATATATATATATATATATATACACAAATGAAATAGTTCCTGACTTCAGGGAGTTTACATTCTTTTGTGGTTATATAATATATGCATATGGACAGAAATGCAAAGGCTGTACAAAGGAAGAAGAGAGAGATAGAGACAGAGACAGCGATAGAGAGAGACACAGAGACAGAGAGGGGGGGAAGGAGAGGGAAAGAGGGAGAGAAGAAAGAGAATGATATAAAAAGAGAAGTAGGGAGAGAAGGAATGAAAGAGAGAAGGAGGAGGAGGAGAAGAAGAAGAAGAAGAAGAGAAAAGGAAGAGAAGGAGGAGGAAGAGGAAGAAAGGAGGAGGAGGAGAAGGGAAAGAGATTGGGAGTGTGAGAGATAGGGCATATTCACAGAGGAGGTAGCACTTGATCTGTGCTCTGGGCTTTTAAGTATTAGAGTTGAGGAAGGAATAAATTTCAGAGAAAGAGTAGAGATGGGAGATAGAATATGGTGAAAAGGGAAGAGCTGGATGCTCAATTTGATTGGAATATAGAAAACTAGAAAATCCTTGACCATTCAATAAAAAAAAGTTTATTTATCTTGCACTGTCTTAATTCCTTCTTTTACCCTTTCTCCCTCCCACCAAGAACTGCAAGAAATCTGAGTACCCACCCTTGGTTTGATGCCATCTGAAAATTTTTATGACCCTGTTCACTTTGTCTCTGGGAGGAAAACCCCCCCAGCTAAAAATAGAAACACAAACAACATTTTAGAATTTCTTAAAATTGTTTCAGTTTTAGTTCCTTTTTTTGGTAAGCTCTGTCTTTTTTTTTTGGTGTTGTTATTTCTTCCTACAGACAATCATTTATCCCCTTTCCCTCTCATTGTCCTTTCAATTGAACAACAATAAAAAAGAAAGTACAAACCCTCATAATGACTATGTAATAATCAAACCAAACAAATTCTCTTATTTGTTATGTCCAAAAATTTTTGTCCCAGTGTGCATTTTAAATCCACCATCTTTGTGTCAGGGTTAACTCATTTTTGGTCCCTTGGAATCTTGGTTTCCCATTGCACTGATCAGACTTCTATAGTCTTTGACAGATGTTTTCCTTATAATATTGTATAGATTGTTCTGGTTCTGCTCATTTCACTCTATCAATTCATAAAGATTTTCCCAGTTTCCTCTGAAATTTTCTATTTCACCATTTCTTGTGATGCAATAATATTTTATTCCATTTCTTAGTCTATAATTTTTTTGACCATTTTGTTTTATTTTTGTTTTTTGCTACTACGAAAAGAGCTACCATAAATACTTGTGTACATATAGGTCTTTTTCTTTATCTCTGGCGACATATGAGGTTCTGACTTTTGTGGATTGCAATGAAAGACATTTATTTGAAAGGGCCCATTTTCATTATTGTTAATTTTATTAACATTATTTAATTTTATTTTTTATTTAATTTTATTAACATTAAATTTATGTTGAGTGAAGAACTGGTTATAGGATTTATCCTAAGCTTTGTAACATAAAATAAAATAAAATACTTTTTCTTGGTAGAGAAAAGATAGACATGGTTGATGAGACATGTTTAATCAATTTGCTTTGCTTAATTGTATACATTTTTTCTAAAAGAGGAATTCTGTTGAGTAGAAGATGATATCACTTTTTTAAAAAATCAGTAGAACTTTTTCTTAAAGAAAGAAAAGATAAACAGAGTAGAATCTACCACAGAAAAGAAATCTAAACTCAGATTTCATTTTTTAAATGAAGAAAAGGGCTAATAAATAATGGATACCAGTGGTGTCCTCCCTAGGAAGACTGCTCTGGAAAGGACAATATTGATAGTAACTGAGAACATCTTCCATATTGTCAGAATTATACTAGTAATATTTTACCAGGAACAATGGCGGTATGTGCCACATCTGCAACAGGGTCACCAGCCATCAAAGAAATAGAGTGGGTATCTTTTTAAACTTCTAAGGACCTAGAGTAGCATCCTCAGTATAATTTAGTTCAGTAATTTTTGAGGAAATAAGTAACCTACTCATAATCAGGTGTAAGACAGTTTTTCTGTCCAGAAAAAGTCCTGGGTAGAATTGAAGTGACAGTTCAGACAATTCAAGAAGGGGAAAATCCTAATTATCATATTTCTTTGGCTACATATTTTATTGAAAGAAATAATATGATGGAGCATATTGAATTTGAGATCAGGAAGATCTGGGTCTGAATCTCATCTCAGAAATTTACTAGCTATGTGAGCTTTTGGCAAACATTGCTGAGTCTCAGTGTTTTTATCTATAGAATGGGAATAACCATGGTAGCTGCCTTAAGGGATTGTTGTGAGGACTGAGTAGACAATGTATGTAAAGAGTGTGAACCATTTTTAGATTTCAGATGAAAATAATTTTAATATTACACTATCCAAAAAGTTTCCTCAAATCTCTATTTGTGTCTCAGGAGATAGAGCATCGAATCTGAAGTCAGGGTGACCCAAGTTTAAATCTGGTCCATATACTCACTAGCTGGTGCAGAACACACACAGCATGACAGTATCTCAAATAGACCAAGTGCCTGGAATAAGTTTTGTGTCAGAGAGATGCGCTTTGAATCCAGAGAGAGATCCCCATGTAAGTGGTTCCATTTGTGATGAACTTCAAAAAAAAATAAGAATATGAAGAACAAAATAATAGCAGCAATAAGATTTTTGGAGCCTTGTGACATCAGGATTGGGAATAACCATTTGCCCTGGATGAATAGGAGAGTGCTGATATTATCAGGTTTGACTTGGAAAAAATGTGTGTGGTGGAGACATTTCTGGTTCTCATTTGGAAGACTTCTGGTTATATGTTTCTGGTGTAAATAGCTAAAAAAAAAAATTGCAAAGACTTTAGCATTTAAATAAAAGTCAACATCCTAGCCATCCCATACTTACAAAGGACATCCCTACCAAGAACATGTCCCCGCCCTCTTTTGTCACCTTATATTTTTCTACCCCAGCCCATCCCTAAATGGTCTGGATCTAAACTGTTCCCAAATCCTAGTTAATTGAAACAGTGCTTATGCATTCTAACCTTACTGAGAAACTTGCTTTAAATGGACTATTCTAAGTCTGACTTTAGAAATACATTTGCATAGAAGCAAACACATTACATATATAAACACACAAAATGGAGAAACAAGGTAAATATTGGTCTGATTCAAGTCAATAAACAATCACATAAACTAATAAAACCCATTTAATTTAATTTTTTAATATTTCAAATGAAGATATTTGGTTTACTTTTGCTTAGATGATTTAATTAATTGTCTCAATTCTTCTTTCCAGTGAATAGAGGTAAGGAGTTAATGAGGACATAAATTGTAAAATTCTAAACTGAGGACAAAACTGTCTATTATTTGCTTTTTGAGAAAGTTGATGCTTCCTCCTATCAAAGGTAGAAACATGAAATTTTCCAGAAGGGACTTTTCACTTATATTAATTCTCAAGCAGAAGGTGTTTTAGAGGGAGAAATGGCTTTTATATTTGCTTAATTGACATCAATATTATCCAGTCCTTTAAAAAAAATCCTAAGAGCATTTCTGATATTAAATATTATGCTGTCATTTTTGTCCTTTAGTATATATATATATGTATATATATATATATATATACAGTATATTAACTATACAATATGGAACATTATACCATATGCTATATTAACATCTATCTTACATGACAACATGTGTAAGATTCTTTGTAAATCTCAAAACACTATGCAAGTGTGAGTTTCTTCATTTATTGAAGAAATTGTTCCTCAAACAATTATCCATTTGTGAGTACCTTGAAATTGGGGACTGTCTTTTGAACTTCTTTGCATTCTCAGTACCTGGCACATAGTAAGTCCTTATTAAAGGTTTATTGACTGACAAGACTCTATGTTCCTAGCATAAAGCCTCACACAATCAATATCCTTCCTTTATAGTTTTCATTACAGAGGAGTTGCAATCTATGCTGATGGAGGGAGTTCCCACAAGGGTGAAATTACAGTTCCTCAAAGGACTGAATTAAGAAAGAAGTGAACAGATGCTACACTTGTTTTATAGGAGAAAATTGAGACATATTGACTGTTGATACAGAGTACAACAGTCAATATGTCTCAATTTATTTCCATTTATTTTATCATTCTTGTTTTATTTCCTTCTTTCTGTTTTAAGATTTGATTTGGAGATTCATAGATTTTAAACTAGAAGAACTCTTCAAGATACAAGCATCTAGTCCCACCCTTCTTTTTAAAAGTTTGGAGAAGGGAAGAGACATCTTTCATAATTCTGAAAAGGTTAAGATCCTTCTTGGAATGGAAGTTCCTTGAGGGCAGGAATTTTCTGTCCTTGTATTTGTAATGTCTCACACAGTGCCTTGTATACAATAGATGTTTAATAAATGGTTATTGGATTGTATTGGCTTTATCTTGAACACTCTTATTTTGAAACTATACATCATCTTCTCATACTATGTTCTCTTTAGTTTAGATTTTATATCATGAGCCAAAATTTACAAGCTTGTTTAATGTCCTTAAATTCATGGAAATAAACAGTGACTGTAAGTATTGATTGGCAATTAAATATACAACACATCCTAGCTCTCTCCCTATGGAATTATATAAATAGGAGCCATTTCTTTGACAGCCTAAATTTCTTAGTAGATGGCTAAACAAAGACTAAAAGGAAATATTCTCAGTTCATAGGCATGCTTTTTTTTTTTAAATGAAGGTTTTCTAGATCACAAAACTGGAAATAAGAAACCATGATCATTAATGAAGAGTACAAAGACTTAATTTCTTAACCATCTTTAAAATGTATACCAAAGAGCCTGTTTTTTCCCCAACCTGAGAGGGGAAGGGTCAGAAATCTGCATTATGGATTCTGTAATTATAGCAGAAGAGACCATTGTGAAAGAGAGTCCACATTTCATAGCAATTAAAAAGATTCTTTATCAATTTCCAGAGCAGTTAAAACTTCTCATTTTTAATAGTAACTGCCATATATGAAACGTAGGAATGTTCAACCTCATAAATAAGCACATGAAATATGGGAAATGTGGTTCTGTACATGCTAAGGAGAAAGCTTGGTGCCTGGAACCCATTAATAATGCAAGAGGGGTCACCATCTGGACATGGACGTATAAAAACACATCAACATTACTGGTGAATGGCAGCTCCAGCATCTGGTTCGTATTACTCCACATTTTCCTCATCCACACATCATAGCAATAAGAATTTCCTGTCAAATCAAACTGCTGCTACCCAAAGGTAGTACACGAATTTAAAAAGACCTTGAAGTAAAGTGAATATTAAATCTCTCTTTTCATTTGTCTAATGGTACCGGATGATGAATGGGTCACTAAATAGAAAAAAGCAGGATCATATGATGCCTCACATGGCCCTCCCTTTACCTTGTAATTCTATAACAAATTAAGGCCCTATACTGGTGCCAGAAGTTGGCTCAAAGCGATAATGTCAAGAAATGACACCAGGTAGTCTTGTTACATCCTTTACAATGGTGGGGTTAAATGTATGGTCCTAAATTAAATGGTACCTATGGTCTAGTCATGAGTGTACCCTTCCCTCCAAGATTGAACCTGTTCTGATTAAATCCCAAGCTTTTAGAATCTGGGTTTTGGTCTTCCCTACTGCTTAGGAAGATTTCAGGTGGTATTGGGGTTTCTGAATAAAAGCCATAGTCTGGATTGTGTGATATTACTAGACTTATGTTTCCTTTGCCACTTTGATTAAAGGCTCTATAAAGTAATGCCCTGGAAACTGAGGACCAGTGCTAAGATTGACAGTTAAGGACCCTCCCCTAGATACAGGTGTTACAAACTTGTCAGCCTCATGCTGGGTGAATGACAATCAGACATAAAAGAACAGGTAGCTTGCCTGATACCCACAGTACCTTCTGGTGGTGGGTGATCATTAAAAACAGTGTTAGGGAATAGGAAAGCCAAGTGGAGGAGACCTCCAGAATTACCTGCTTCAGGGGGTGTTAAACTGGAGTCCATGAGTAGATTTCAGCGGGTTCTTGACCTTGGATGGGAAAAAGAGAATCCCGACCCTTTCCTTTCCCATTTCCCTTCCCTTCCCTTCCCTTCCCATTTCCCTTCCCTTCCCTTCCATTCCTTTCCCATTTCCCTTCCCATTCCATTTCCCTCTCCTTCCCTTCCCATTTCTCTTCTCTTCCCTTCCTTTCCCTTCCCTTCCCTTCCCTTCTCTTTCTTTCCTTTCCCTTCCCTTCCCTTCCCTTCCCATTTCCCTTCCCTTCCTATCTCCCTTCCCCTTTCTTATTTCCCTCCCCCTTCCCATTTTCCTTTGCCTTCCCATTCCATCTCCCTTCCTATTCCATTTCCCTCTCCTTCCCATTCCATTTCCCTCCCTTTCCCTTTCCATTTCCCTTCCCTTCTCTTCCATTCTCTTCCCATTTCCTTTCCCTTCCCATCACATTTCCCTTCCCTTCCTTTCCTTTCCCTTCCCTTCCTTTCTTCCTTCTTCCATGGTTTTTATTTTTAAGCATTTAGAAACATTGTTCTGAGAAGGGGTCCATAAACTTCACTAGACTGCCAGAGGGGACCATTCCACTGAAAAGATTAAAAAGTGCTTCTCTAATACTACCCCTCTCATTTTGTAAAAGAGGATATTAGTTTAGAAAGGCATTATCTAGTTCTTAGCCCTATTTTCAAATAAGATTACTTTTGTCGCTGCTTAAGTTAAACTTTCATGTTTATTAATAGTTATGAAAAATTAACACTTGTCACTATTCTAGCAAACAGAAACAGAATCTTCTTTTCCAGAGAACATCATTTAAAAACAGCAGTGACAAAAGTTAGGGAGAGAAAAGTCTTTCAAATTCTGCATGTACAAAGAGAAATTTAGCTGTAAGTGGTGGATGTTCAAAGACCAAGCAATCATGTAGTTCCCCAAAACCTTTCAATTGAAAGGTAGTATGTATGTAAAAATTACAAAAAGTCAAAGGGAAAAACCACATATGACCCATACAAGAAAGTGGAGGGAATATAGTTGAATAAGATTCCATTTCTAATTTAATTGGTTATTAAGTCAGAGTCAGTGTCAATTCTGAAGCTATGCCTGATATATACAATATTATAGTTCATTTCTAAAAAACCTGTGATTTCATCAGTGCACATACTCCTTTCTATAGCAAGGCATGATGAAGAGAATGCTTGACTTGGAGTCGTAAGCATCCTATCTCAGACACATCATCTGTACGATCTTGGCTGTCACTTGACATCTCTGAGTTTCAGTTTCTCCTTCGTAAAATGAAGATAATAATAATACCTCCCTTACAGGGTTCTTGTGGGTATCCACATGAGAATGAATGTAAAGTGCTGTGAAAATGCTATGTAAATTAAAGCAACAACAATAATACCAATAATGATGATTGGTTCTGAAACAGGTGCTAACTCCTCCCTGCCTTATCTTAGAATGTTTGAGTTTCTATGACCAAAATAACTGAGCAGGTGACCAACCCTATTCGGAGGGGCTTCTGGATTGAGATAATCTGGTCTTCTGAAGAAATAGTCCATCACTAGACTTGTGCTTGAATCTTTCCAACTGGACAGGACCTGCTGGGGTCTGTGTTCTGCTGGGGGTCATGGTCTTCCTGAGTTCTTCTCAAGTTGTCTTAGAGGACAACTGCTTTACCCCTACATTCAGTTTAAGACAATGTTTTGTTTGTAGAGGGAATTTGAAGAACCTTGAATTTTCTGACCTGAGAAGACAGGCTAATTGACTTGATATGAAATTGACTTAAAAGGAAGGATGTATGATAACAAATGACATCCATAGAATTAATGCTTTCAGTTTTGTAGAGAAATTTAATATCAATTATCTTATTGGGACTTCACGACCATCCTGTGAGCTAACAAATTTATCCCCTTTTATAGATGGAGAAATGGAAATTCAGAGAGATTAGTAAGTGATTTCCATATGGTCACAGAACTCATAAATATAAGAGGAAAGAAAAGAATTCAAATCTTCCTGATTACAGATCTAGAACATTATCCATAATGTCAGGCAGTCTCTCTTGATGAAGAATTTGTCTGAAAAAGTAATGGGCTGGAAAAATCAAATTTTGACTTCTGAAAACCTGGCTTCAAATTTCATTCTAAAGATAATGTAAAAATAATATTTGGGGAAATTAACCTTTGTGTTTACTTACACACACATGTGTATGTGTATACACGATATACATTTATACAGCAATATACACGCACACAGATGTATACACAATGGATATGTATATGTACATACAGGTGCATCAAATACATGTGTATATATAATTTCTACTTTGCATCTACTGCCTTACCTGTTTTCAACATCAAGGAGCAAGTTACCATTGCTGTCCCATTCTAGCCCCAATTCCTGTCTCCTTTTTAGTGTTGCCCCCTTCTTTAGATTACAATCTCCTTGAGGGCAGGATTTTTATATTAATTGTATCCCCAACACTTAGTACAGTGCTTAATACATAATAGCTGCTTAATAAATATTTATTGGACTAGATTGGTAAATATGTGTGTGTACATATGCACAATGCACCCACCTCCCCAGCATAATCTATTTATTACCAGGACTAGCAGTTACTGATAGTAGAATTCAGTGCCCTCCCTCCTGTTGCCTTCTTCCCCACCCCATTAGTGATCAAAGATATAACTTACACTCAGAGCAGTTTCTTATACACTTTAAGGGTTACATAAGGTCCATTGATGGGACCTTATGGGATCACCTAAGACAGTGATTGGTCCATAATTATGCTGATTTGCAAAAAAGAGGAAAGTCTTCAGAATCCATAATAACAGAGATGAATATCCTCTGTTGCAGATACAAGATATCTCAAAAGCCTTTGTGCTGTTTTAGGCTTTAATAGCTTTAGCAGCATAAATGTTATAAAGTATGAAATCAATTCAAAAGCTCAATTATATTTCTTTCACAATTAGATTTGTGAATTTTCAATAACAGATTTAGAACTTTAATTTTAATTAGAGTACTTTTGTTATTATGTTTTGTGTGTGTAACAGTTTCTCATTTTCAGACCTGTGGATCAATAGAGGACGTGCTCTTGGTTGACTACCTCACTTACTTTATCTCTGAGCATTATTTTTTCTTGTAGGGTCGGTCACATAAAAACTACCATGTATGCATCAAATTTTCTTTCACATATTGAGCAGCATTTCATGAAAATTTTACAAAGTTCAAAAATTGACTAGTATTATGTAAAGCATAAGTGGATATGTTGAATTTTTATGAAAACTATATTGATATTTTAAAACAAATAATTAACTTTAAAAATTTCCCCTAAGTTTGTAGCATTTAAATTTCTGAAGTTATTAAAGCTCAAAACTAACCCAAGATTTTTGGTACATCCTGTATATCTACATCATTCCTGTATATTAACCATTTGGATTAGCAATCTCTTTTCAAAAGACAAAAAAAAAAAAAAAGAAAAATTGCACAATTACTGTAAGATCGGTATCACATGAGCTTGTGTGCTTTGGTTCAAATTAGTCCAATAGGTTAAAACACCTATTTTCACAAAAGAAATATGAAGAGAAAATTCCCTTTACCTTCACAAGAGAATTGACAATCCTTTAAATTGTGAATATAAATTTCTTCAACTTAAATAAAAAGAATTCCATTTTATGCCTTGCCAAAGACACTCTCCAAAAACAGGGAGGAAAACTCTAGATAGCACAAAATTATAATAAACATGAGCTTCATTTCTTCAACTTTTTGCTTAAAAATTAATATGACACTGTCTTCCTTCTCCTTCTGACTTCTCATGGGGCAAGAGCCTGGTCCAACACAACATGTTCATTTACACAGAAGCTAATCTAAATATATCTACTGTGTAAAGTCACACCAGTAGATAGATAGATAGAAAGATAGATGATTGTTTGTTAGATAATTTAAAAGAATCATAGAGTAATAAGCAGATAGATTGATGGATAGATTGACAGAGGGATAGATGGAGCATTTATTAAGCATTTATTATGTGCTATGCACTGTGCTAAGTTCTGAGGGATAAAAATACAAGCAAGATAGATCCTGCCCTCCAAAAGCTTCTGTCCAAATGGAAGAAGACAACATACACAAGGGAGCTATAAGAGATGGGATACACAAGGTAATATAGATGGGAAATAACATCTGGGGATCGATACAGAACATTAGTCAGAAAAGGTGAAAGTTCATCTATTATTAGAGTCTTAGGGGACATAGACCAAGGTTCCTTCGGATGATGATAGTGAGATTCAAGGAGCAGAAGATTCAAGGAGAGATTCAAGGATAATATACAACCACAGTTTAGGCATCATAGTTTAAAAATGGAAGTGGGAAAATGATTGGTCAGCAATAGTAATGCGTGACCTGTAACTCAGAGTCATAGATATGATAACCATACCATTATCTCCATCCCTTTTAGTAAGTAAGTAATTATTTACCATTTTATAGATGAAATACTTAAATTCTAGAAAGGTTAAAGACACAGAAGTAGGAGGGGAGGCAGTGCAATCCTGGAGCAACCCATTCCATTTTTAAATGGTTCTAATCTTCTGCCCAGAATCTGGATGGATATATAAGCCATGAGTTCAGTTGTGAAATTATCCTGTGATTTAAATTAGGTTTGAGGAGTGTTGGAATCTTTTACAAACTGTTAAGACATTGGAGTTAATTTAATTTTAGAAAGAGTTATTTTGGGCCAGAACTTGAACTAGGTACTAAGTACAACTGATGGAAACAATGCTTGTGTTCACACCTTTAGAGAGCTCATAAGTATCTAAGTACTCAATGGAGTTCACACGTGTAGGGCTTAGTCCGAATTCACACCTCCCTTATGGCCAAAGAGCACTCTGGGAGATAACCCAGAATCTCTCTCCCTCCAGAAGGCGGAGTTAACCTTTGGGAGATCATATATATAGGGAGCTTTTGAAGCTTGGGCAGAGTTCTTCTTGTGGGACTTAGGAGAGAGAGAGAGACTCTGGAAGAAAGCCTACAAGCTCTAACTTCGAGGCAAGAGAGATCCATTGCATCTTCCAACTTGGTGCTGGCTGGAGGCTGAAGAAAGCAGAGGCAGAAGCCAAGGACAAAGCTGCAAGATCTCTTGAAGCCAGGCAGAGAGTTAGGCCTCAACTAACGGGGCTAATTTGGAAGGAGAAATAAACGTTTGCATTTTACCAGCTGGCTGCGATTTTGGAGTATTTATTTATTTCACCTGAGACTAAGGCTGCCTCCAGGAAAACCTTCACAGAGGAGAATCCCATTCTCCTGCTTCCTGAGGTGGAACTTAGATCACAGACAGATTTTATATCAGAGTCTAGAGGAATAATGTAATTAACCCTTCTTGGGCTTCATCAGCCAGATATTAGAGCCATTCAAAGGTGGGATGGACTGTGTCAGGAGAGAAGATTATTCTCATTCGCCAAAAGTCTTCAAATTGAAACTGAATTGAAATGTGTTGGGGATTCTGTGGATGGGGTGGTCTCCTTTCCACCTCCAAGATTTTGAGATTCTTCAATCAATCAATCAATCAAAAATTTATTAACCATCTGTTATGTGCCAGGTGGGAAACTAGATGATACAGTGGATAGAGTGCTGAGTCTAGAACAGGGAAACTCTTCTTCCTGAGTTCAAATCTGGCTTCAGACACTTATTAACTGTGTGATCCCGGACAAGATGTTTAACTCTATTTGTTTCAATTCCCTTATCTGCGAAATAAGCCAGAAAGAAATGGTAAACCATTCAATAATCTTTACCAAGAATATCCCAAATGGGGTTATGAAGAACTGGGATTACTGAAATGATTCCTACAAGAAGAGGCATGTCTTTGCTAAAGTATGTAATACTGCCCTGTAAGACTGACTGAATTCCCTGAGAGAGCTTTAGAAATTATTTTAGTGTAGAAAAAGTATTAAAAACTCAGGAGATTTCAGCTCAGCTTGGCCCCTTACTCACTATGTATGTGACCTTGGACCAAGTCACTAAAGTCTCTAAAATCTCTTCTGGAAAATGAGAAAATGGACCACATGAGCTCTGAGCACTTCCTGCTTGAAAGTGCTACTGTTTTAAGAATGAAACCTTTTTTAACCTCCAAGAGTTTGGGGATATTAGAAGAATCCAGGTGATGATCATGTTCTTTCAAATCTTAGGCAATCTCTAAAAAGATGTTCAAATGCATTGGAAAAAAGAGTTTCCTTGCTTGGTTCAAGTCCCTATCCTTTAATGTTTATAAATAATTCCAATCCCAACCAAAACTCTGCGAGGTAAATTCTACTGGTGTTATTATTCCCATTTTATAGATTTGCAAACTGAAAACTGATAACGGAGAAGTGATGTATGAGAGATCACTTGACTTGAAGTATCAGAACCTCTCATTTGGACCTCTTGACTGCAAGGCTAGGACTTTTCCCACTATATCATGAAGTCAGAGATGGGGCTGATGTGAATGTTTTCTTCCCCTAAGTCCCTTTTCTCCCCTGAGTTATCAAAGCATCATATCAATAAATCCCTGGGGATTTATCTTTTCCCCTTTATATGTGACAGTTACGGAGAGGAAATCTGTCAGAACCAATGCAGAGAAACACCTGTGGGAGATGATGGCCCTTCTCTTTCGTACCTCAAGAGAGTAATTTTTTTTTTCTTTTTTGGTTGATGCTCCGGATGTTTGTTTGCATATCTCATTTGTTTCTTTCTGCCTTATTGACAGGTCTCACTAATGTCATCCCTTCCAAAACCTTTGCGCTTGGAGTGCCCCCTGCTGGAAAATGTAGTGGCTGTCCTTTTTGGGGGGTATGGATAGTCAAATTAAAAGAGGATAAATTGAGAATTTTATGGCTAGAAGAATGGCTTCCCCGAGCTTCTCATTTTACAGATGAAGAAACTTAAGTCCAACAAAATAAAGGCATATGGACAGGAAGGTGGGATGTACTTCCATCACTTTTCTAATTCCAAACTCATTGGTCTTTTCCCTGGACTGTTCAGTGAGGGAACAAACCCCAAAGGGAAATGTTTTGCCCATGATCACACAGATAATACCTAGCAGAGTTGGGATTCAAACTGGGTATTTTGACCCTAAACCACTGGTCATTCAATCATATCATGGTATGTTTACACAGATGTGGAGATTCAACTTTGTGCCCATGCAATAAATCTACACAAATTTCTCAATAAGGTTCAGTCTTTTTCTCCCACAACTAAACATAGCTGCTTCTGAATGTCTCCTAAATTTTGGAAGAGCTGGAATTTATTCAGTTAAAAACACTAATTAAACATTATTCATGAAACATCTGAGCAAAGAGTATAGCAAAGTGAATAGAGAGCCTGTCTTAAAAATTGGAAAATTTAGGTTAAAGTCTTGAGTCTGACATATACAAGCTAAATTCACCCTTTGCAGGTCAATTAATTTCTTAAAGCCTGACGCAAGTAGTCTACAGACTGTTTTGATCACACAATTTGTTGAGCACATATTCCCAATATATGAATATTAATTTATAAATGTTATATGTATTTATTATTTATTTATTATAAAGTATACATGTGGAAATCTTAAAAGCAGGCCCTAATGATGAACTAAGAAACTCATTTTTGGATTTCTTAAAGTATGAAACTCTTTTGGCTTTCACTAAGATATTATTTATAATGTCTCTTAGTGAGAGCATTGTGATTGAATATACTTCATAATGTTTGAAAAATCCCTATATATTCTGTGGGGGCAAATATATACATAATACTTTTTTTGGAAATTGATTTTTCAAGTAATTTGACCAAGGAGGACAAATATATAAACAATATATTTATATATTATTATATAAATATATATTATTATAAATTATTATTATATATATATTATTATATATATGTATATATATGTATATATTTAAAAAATTGATTCTTCTAGTAATTTGACCAAGGTAATTAGGTGAGTTTCTTTGGTTATACTTTTTTTTTCAAAAAACAATATAAGTGGATACCAGGATAACATAATAAAAAAGCAGAATGACTTTTGAATGGAGTCACATTTCACTGTGTTTAGATGCTCATCACAGGAAGCAGTACAGAGATGATGGGCAGAAGCAACATGTCTCTCATTTAAACTCAGAAGAAAGCTTTTTAAAATCAGTTTATTTCTCTCTATAGACTTCCTTTTAATGGATGGTTCTGTGTTAGAGTTTCCTGATTGTTTTATTCACTTAAGTTATATTTTTATTCATTGGAATGTATGGGTGAAGCATTATTAAGAGTTTACTATATACAAAGTATGAGAATTCATGTTTTTAATTATATTTTTTGTTTGGGACAAGCAAGATGACCAATTTGATGAGAACCCAGAGTTTGTCAAGAGACAGAAGATGGTAAACAAGTATTAATTTGGGGTTGGGTTGTCAGGCCTTTTAAATGCTAAATAAAGAAGTTTATATTGGGTGCTGGAGATAACAGGCCTTTGGCTTTAATTAAATGGGGATGGTGATTGTAGTGAGGGTGATATGGTCATATTTATGCTTTAGGAAGATCAATTTGGTAATTGTGTAAGGGAATGGGTGGAAATGGGAAATAATAAGGTAAAGTCACCAAGTAGGAAGTTATTATATCAGTTCAAGAGATAAGATGATGAAGATTTGAACTAGAATGACATCTATATAAGTGCAGAAAAGGAATAAGATAGGAGAGCTGTGTGAAGATAGGGCCTGGGAGATGATAGAGTACAGCTTCATTATTTTCCAGATGAAGAAAGAAATTGAAGCATGAAGAACCTCAAATGAATTTTCTCCTGTGTAAAATGAAGAGGTTGAATTCGAAGGGTTTAAGGTTCCTTCCAGCTCAGTGCCTTTACTTTCTTCTTCATCTTTCCCTGATCACTCTCATCTTCATTTCCCCTTGTACTTTTCCTCTTATGTCCCTTCCTCTTGTTTTCCAAGAGGAAAACTTTTTCTACTTGTCTTCTCATCCATTTGAATTCCCATCCCTCTGTGCATCATAGGATTCAGATCTGGGAAGGGATTTTAGAGCTTATGGAAACTAATTTGTTTTGAGAGATGAAGGAAACAGATACAGAAAGATGAGGTGATTTGTCCCTTCCTTCTCTTTTTCTCTCTACTTTCTCCCCCTTTCTCCCTTCCTGTTCCTTTCTTCTTTTCCACTTTATTCTTTACCCCCTCTCTTTTTCTCCTTCTTTACATTTTCCACCCTCCCTCTACTACATCTTATCTTCTTCATCAGCTTCTTCCTCTGCTTCTCCTTCACTACTTTCTTTCTAACTCTCCCTTGTCTTCTCCTTCACCTTTCTTTTTAATCCTCTTCTCTCTCTCTTTCTCTCATGCACTTCATCTCCTATGCTCATCTTCCTTTTACTACTCTTTTTGCTTCTCTTTCATAGCTGCTGCTATGATCTGTCAAGTTTGTGCCATCCACCATATCTGAGGTACCCAGAGCTGCTTCTCTTCTTCCTTCCATCCTTCTCTCCTTACTCCCATCCCTTCCTTCTTTCCTTCCTGTTTTCCTTCATTCCTGCCTTTCTCCCTTCATCCCTTTTTCCTCCCTGTTTTTCTCCCTTCATCCCTTTTCCCCTTTGCCTCCTTCAAGGATCTACCCATTAAGAAACAATATCCCTAAAAAATGGTCACCTAACCCATTTAGCCCAATTCAATTCAATAAACATTTAAGTACCTACTATATGCTAGGCACTGTGCTAAACCCTTGGGATATAAAATGAAGTCTCTATTTCTTTCCCTGTAAAATGAAGGATTTGTTTGAACCAAATGGCCCTTAAGGTCTCTCCCATCTATAAAATTATCATTCTTTGATCCAACAAATCTTAGTGGTAGGGAACATACTACTACTTCAGAAATCCATTCCACTTTGCAAAGCTCTAATCATTTAGGAGTTGGGAAATGACATTTTACAGTGGGAATTTTGCTGGATTTGGAGTCAGAGAATTCAGGTTAAAATTCTGCTTCTGCTTCTTACAGTCTTAAACAATTCACCTCACTTCTCTGGAGTTTGGTTTTCTCATATGAAAAATGGAAAAGTCGGACTAAGTCTTTTATGTCATGATCTTTACATGAAATCTATATATGCTTCTTTATTACTCCATTGGCTGCCATTTTTATTCCAGGGGATTATGTTTAGCAAATCTAATCCCTCCTCCATATGACAGTCTTTAAGGAGGTATGGTTTTCCCAATTCTTGAAGACATGGATTCAAGACAGTTATGATGCTCTCAAATCTTTCTTTCTTTAGGTTTCTGGGACTGATCCTCATAAAAAATGATCAAGAAACCCTTCATTGGATACTATCCAACTTATTTGCATCATTAAAAATGATGTCCTCTTATTCCAGCTCAAGGTCCCTATAATTCCATGAAATTTGAAGTTAGTGCAACAGATAAAGGTATTAAGCTTCACAAGGGGCCAGAAATCTAGGGTCCCATAGCTAGTGAGCAGCATCAAAATGATGAGTCCCAAATACATGTAATGGTTGCAGGTCAACCTGCAGCGAGACACTATTTAGAATCTGTTTTTGCCATTACTTATTTGACTTAGATTTTCCCCATGGTTTTTAGTAATGATTTCTTTAGTCAAAAGAGAGTTGGAATTTTTCTTAGGGGAAGAAGGGATTTTCCACACCTTGACCAAGATAGCTCTACTGTGGCACTAACAATGTCCAATTAATTAGAATCAGAAGCAGAAAAAAACAAGGATGGTAGATGCTCATTGGTCCTATTGGGAGTCAAGGAAGAACTATGTGAAAGATAATAAAGGGGAAAGATCAGAAAGTAGGGAGGAAGCAGGTGGGACTGCAGGTTCCATTCTGACTTGGGGATTTTCTTCACCCCAGTGACTAATTTTGGCTTAATAGTTGTCTGGGACTGTACGTAATCTAAAACCATGGAACAGAGCAAAGCTAATCAAAAAGTCCATGGAACACTTACCCTAGAGCTGTAACTAGAGCAACTGAAGCTTTTTTCAGAGTGCCAGATATAGAAGATGCTAGCCATACTTGCAATATTTTGATAGGTAGGTAGCCTAGGTCCTAGTTTGCAGAATAATTACTTAAAATAAGAAATTATCAGATTGACTCAAGTGAGTCTCTACCACCCATCCTGCTTTCTGGATACATTATTCCCCCTTCTCCCCATATCGCCATGCATCGAAGGAATAGATAATCAGTGCAAAGGCAGAGGATGAATGGGAGAATGTTATTGTGTGAGGAAGGTTCTAGGGTCCTAGACCAGGTCAATCTTATCAATCCTTTTCAATATGACTTCATATACACACAAATACACACATGCATATGTATATATGTACACACATATACATATATATATACACATATACATATGCATACATATATATATATATATATATATATATATATACATATATATTTTTTTCTTTTGGACCATTCCAGAGGGTGATTGGATATTTGTTTGCAATCTATAAGGTAATGTACATTTCTGATACTTTTCCAAGAGGAGGGTACAGAGACAGAATGCTATGGTTTTGTCAATGCTTGGAAACTGTTAATTTGCCTTAAATGCTGGGAATTTAGACCGAGAGGCAGCATGGTAATAATGACAATTATTGCAAATATTTATATCACACTTTAAAGTTGAGGGAGTGTTTTGCATACGTTATCTTATTTGATTTTTCACAATAACAAGATATAGAGAGGTTAGATTATTTTCCTAGGGATACCCAGTGGTATAAGACAGAATTTGAAAAGGTCTTTATGAGTCCAGGTGTAGTGTTCTATTTATGATACTAAGCTACCGCGGTATATGCAAGTGACTCTAGAGTCTGGCTCTTCTTTTCTCTCTCTCTCTCTCTCTCTCTCTCTCTCTCTCTCTCTCTCTCTCTCTCTCTCTTTTCCTATGTGATCTTGAGCAAGCCAAGTCACTTAATACATCTTAGTTTCAGCTCTATAATGGATGCTGGCCAATGAGTACTGGGAATATATATATATATATATATATATATATGTGTGTGTGTGTGTGTAATAAACTTTCTTTGGGAAGTAAATGATGATACAGAGTAAATAGGCTTAACTCTCCATTTCTAAGGACTTTTCCTTAGGCTTTTTGATTGCCTGCTGTGGCAGAACTGGGTATATAATACAAAAATAATGCCACCAGAGAAACTCAGCCCTCTTTCCTGAATGGTTGCACTTATGTGAAGGGGCAAGAATTGCTATAAACCTCTGGCTGTGTGAAGGAAGGGAATGAAAGAGGTGTGTTTGGGGGGGTAAGTCTATTCCTCTCACTGGGGTTGACATGAAGTCATGACTATGTGTCCCTCTTTGGTCTATTTTTCCCTATCTTAGATGAAGATGTATTGGAGATGGAATGGTTTGGGCTGCCTTGTAAGTTTCACAATGTAAGGAAAACCATAAAAGATCAAAGTTTATGGCTCAAGTCTTGAGAAACACCCTATAGGACCCAGTCCAACAATGAATAAATCTGGTAGTTAAGATGCTGCTTTCTAGAATGATTTTATGGATTGATTTTGTGATATTCTGAAATGAATTTGATAGAATGAAGATTTGAATCCACAGCCTTCTGGGGCCAAGGAGACATGAAAAAGAATGGAATCAGGAGAATGGGTTACATATCTATTTTTTTTTTTTTTTGCAATATCTTCGCAATAAATGTCTCCATCTAAAAAAACCAAATTGATATTCCCTGGTTAAATGAAACAGGGGTTCTAATCATTGGCAATTGGTACTGGGGAAAATATACCTGAATGGAAGTTTGAACTATTAGCAGAGAAAGGAGCCCATAATTCCTTAAGGAACTGCACTGGATAATTCAAATGAGGGTTAAAAGGAGAGAGGTTGGAAACCCATATAGTGATGAAAGGGGGTTCAGTAGGAGAATATTGGGCTATAATGGCATATAGGGTATGTGGCTGGCCTGGAGATAAGCCCTGTGATTGGCTATTGTGGAGTAGGTGGAAAACAGCTAGTTTTCCATCCCTCTTATAATCATATATCATGCAGAAGTCAATCCGTAGTCATCATTTTGAAGAACACTGGACCAGAGGATCTCTTAAGTTTTCTTCTAAGTCTAGAGCTTCCTCTGACCAGTGATAAACAATTAAACTTTTCCTTGCTTCTTCTCACTAGTCTAGCCTAAGCTTCCTCCCTATTCAGCCGGGATGGGGCTTACAGACAACGCTCATAGGAATTGTTAACATTATTTTCCATTTGGGAGATTTCATGCCCTCTGGTGGCCTGTGTTCCAAATGACCATTTGTAGGAAAGATGAATCATTCTAGGCTCAGGTTTTTGTTGAACTACATCCCTTTGACCAAGACTAAACAACATATGTTCCATTCCTCCGGGAATTAGCAAGCAAGGGTCAACGACTTTATGCACTTTGTCCCCCAGAGCAAATGGCTAACTCCTGAGTCTGTCATAAATTCCCAGGATGAGACAAAAATCTGTCCTGTTATTCCAGAATTCCACATGGTTCAATCATCAGGGACCTACTCCAAGCCCTGGTGACTCTCTGACCTTCCTGTCTGATCTTAATGGATGACTTAGTAAGGCCATGCTAGAGTTTGCCCACAATCATTCCCAGGAATTTCCCCTTTTGATAAAACTGTATTTCTGTTGCTCGAAACCCTGTTCTTTTCAGGATATCAGCATTTCCCTGGGTAGCTTCTTTTAGCTTTTCATGGATTTAGGTTGTGGTGATGATAGCTAGGACAGATGAAATAAAACCCTGAATTTAGTCTCAGAAGCAAAAGAGGCAATCCAAATGAAAAGTCGATGGTGTTGTCTTTCTGAGATGAATTTGCTAGCAATTAAAAAAAAAATCAGATCACTTCTTTTTTTCTCTTCTGCCACCTTTCATTGGCTGATGTCCAGATCTATTGTAAGATGATCCTCATCTAAGGGCATGTTATTGGCACAATGAATAAGGAAGATGTGGGTTAAAAGTCTGACTCAGGTGTACTCTGTAACTGTGTGATCCTGTTTGTCACTAGATAACTCATAATTTTATTTTCCTCATCTGTAAAATGGGAATATTCATATCTGTAGTACCTAGCTCACAGAGTTGTTATAAAGATTAAATTATGTATATAGTGTATTACCAGCTTCAAAGTTTTATATAAATATTGCATTTTGTTCTTGTTATTGTGTTAACAAATGCCCCCAACAGTGGATAATTCTGCCATAGGCTAAGTGTTGAAAGAAGTAATTAATAATTATTCTAATCCCTTATTCCTTCCTAGAGTTATTTTCTGGATTCCAGTCTTTGGAGTGATTCCCTATTAACTTTGGACTCATCTCTTCCAACTGTGGACACTTTATTGTATAGTTCCCAGCATCTGTCCCCTTGTGGATTTGGGGTTTTAAACTTTAGATGTGACTGGTTAGAGAAACCTTGGTATAGAGTGTGAAGAATCATGGGCATCTGGCTTTGAATACTGGCACTGACAATGATTTTCTGAGTAAATCACTTCTTTCCTCTAGAGAATTATCTTCCTCATCCAAAAAACAATTATTTTCTCTCTTTTTTCCCCTCTTCCTCCCTCCCTCCTTCTCTCTTCTTTTCTCTCCCTTCTCTTCCTTTTTCTCCTTCTCTCCCTCTTTCCCTTCCTCCTTCCTCTTGTCTCTCTCCTTCTCCCCCCTCTCTCCCCTTCTCTCTTTCTCCTTCTTTTCTCCCTCCCTAAATAATTAAAGTATATTTAATTAATATAATTAAAATTATGAATATAATAACTACAATATAATCACAAAATATTTAACAAAACCCAAAAAATACAACATGGATTATGTTAATTTGTGGTTATCTAAATCAATATGTGGCCAATAGAGATTCATTTCTACACTGATGAAATCAAAGAATCCATAAAAAATAATGCTTTTAGATGTGTGAGTTATTGGGATTATCAGTTGTGGATTGGGGCAATCTTGGAATTGGTCCTAGATCATTCCCATTTTCCTGGTCTTATTGGCTTATGGCTAATCACATTAATCACTTGTAAGAGCTGACCCCTAACACTGATACATTGTTGGTGGAATTGTCAATACATCCAGCCATTCTGGAGAGCAATTTGGAACTATGCTCAAAAAGTTATCAAACTGTGCATACCCTTTGATCCAGCAGTGCTACTACTGGGCTTAAATCCCAAAGAGATCTTAAAGAAGGGAAAGGGACCTGTATGTGCAAGGATGTTTGTGGCAGCCCTCTTTGTAGTGGCCAGGAACTGGAAACTGAGTGGATGCCCATCAATTGGAGAATGGCTGAATAAATTGTGGTATATGAATATTATGGAATATTATTGTTCTGTAAGAAATGACCAACAGGATGATTTCAGAAAGGCCTGGAGAGACTTACACGAACTGATGCTGAGTGAAATGAGCAGGACCAGGAGATCATTATATACTTCAACAATGATAATGTACGATGATGTATTCTGATGGAAGTGGCCATCTTCAACTATGAGATGAACCAAATCATTTCCAATGGAGCAGTAATGAACTGAACC
Organism: Sarcophilus harrisii; assembly: GCF_902635505.1. Lineage (NCBI taxonomy): Eukaryota > Metazoa > Chordata > Mammalia > Dasyuromorphia > Dasyuridae > Sarcophilus > Sarcophilus harrisii. The sequence continues at coordinate 79,039,874 of NC_045431.1, forward strand.
AGCTACACCCAGTGAAAGAACTCTGGGAGATGACTAAGAACCATTACATAGAATTCCCAATCCCTCTACCCTGTCTGCCTGCAGTTTTGATTTCCTTCACAGGCTAATTGTACACTATTTCAAAGTCCGATTCTTTTTATACAGCAAAATAACTATTTGGACATGTATACATATATTGCATTTAACTTATACTTTAACATATTTAGCATGTGTTGGTCAACCTGCCATCTGGGGGAAGGGGTGGGGGGAAGGAGGAGAAAAGTTGGAACAAAAGGTTTTTACAATTGGCAATGCTGAAAAATTAACCATGCATATATCTTGTAAATAAAAAGCTATAATAAAAAGAGCTGACCCCTAGAGTTTTAGGCTCTCATTGTTAATCTTTCAAAGGCTGTCTAATTAGGAGTTATGAATGCTATCATAATATGGCTATCCACAAACTTATAGAATTTTTGAGATGAGGACATTAGTTGTCTTCTAATCCAATTAATACTGAAAACTTTCACAGATATATTCTTACTTTCACAATGTATTTTCACTACAAAAATAATCATTCACATGGTCATCTAGTCTGAATAATTCGAACAAAGAAACTCACTACTTTTTAAAGAAGCACATTCTGCTTTTAATTAGCTCCAATTATTAGGAAGTTTTGCCTTATATTTGATCTGAATTTGCTTCATTGGGATCTTTACTTGCGGTACTCTGAGACAAAGTAACATGTTTCTAGTTTTTCTTCTACATGATAGCATTTCCAATACACAAATACCTTGTTTTTATTCCATCTTGCTCTATTAGACATCATAATTATTGTGTTTTTTTTTTTCTTTTCATCTTTTTTTTTTAACAAGTTGGAGGTTTGTGACAACCTTGAATCAAGCAAATCTATCAACACCATTTCCCCAAAAAGCACACATTCACATGCCTTTGTCATATTTTGTTAATTCTAGCAATATGTCAGATTTTTCATCATTATCATATCTGTTATATTGATCTGTGATCAGATATCTTTGATGTTACTATTATAATTATTTTGGAACATCACAAATTATGTCCATAGAAGATGGGGAATCTAATTGACAAATTTGTGTGTTATGACTGCTCTAGCAACCATCAGTTACCCATTTCTCTCCCTCTCCTCTAGCCTCCAATTCCCTCAGACACAACAATATTGAAATTAAGCAACTAATAGCACTACAATGTCTTCTAAGTGTTCAAATGAAAGGAAGAGTCGATCAATACAGCAAACTTAATTGTTGTCTAATTTTAAGAAATTGCCATGACCACCTCAACCTTTGGCAATCACTGTCTTGATCAGTTGGCAGCTATCAACATTGAGGCAAGAACCTCCACCAGCAAAAAAGATTATGACTTCGAAGGCTCAGATGATGGTTAGCACTTTTTTCTTTTAGTAATAAAGTATTTTAATTAAAGTATGCACATTACTGTTTTTAGACATAAAACTATTGCACAATTAAAAAAAACTATAGTGTAGTGTAAACATAATTTTTATATGCGCTAAGAAATCAAAAAATTGTGACTTACTTTATTTTGATATTTGCTTTATTGCAATGGGATGGAACTGTACACACAAGATCTCTGAGGGGTGCCTTTACTTGAAAACTTGTTTTGTGCCGTCTGGCAATCTTATCTTACCCAGTTTGAACGTCCCTAGTTCCTTTAACCTAACATGATCCTTCCCATTGATTGTACTCTTCTTGATGTTCTCAGTTTCACAATGTTTTTTTTTTCTAAACTCTTGTGCCTAGAACTGAACATACTACTCTAGATGTGCCAAGTAAGGGGCAGAGTGACTTGGGACAATCACCTTCTTATTCCTGGAAGCTAAACCTTTTTTTTTAATTAAAGTTTTTTTATTTTTCAAAACACATGCATGGATAATTCTTCAACATTAACCCTTGCAAAATCTTGTGTTTCTATTCCCTTCTCCTCTCCTCACTCTCTTCCTTAGATGGCAAGTAGACCAATATATGTTAACCATCCAACATATGCATATATATTTATACAATTATCTTTCTGCACAAGAAAAATCAAATCAAACTGGAAAAAATAAGAAAGAAAATAAAATGCAAGCAAACAACAACAAAAAGAGTGAAAATGCTATGTTGTGAACCACACTCAGTTCCCACAGGCTTCTCTCTAGGTGTAGATGGCTTTTTTCATCTCAAGGTCATTGGAACTGATCTCAATCATCTCATTGTTGAAGAGAGCCACATCTGTCAGAATTGGTAATCATATAGTATTGTTGTTGAAGTGTATAATGATCTCCTTGTTCTGCTCATTTTCCTCAGCATCAGTTCATGTAAATCTCCCCAGGCCTCTCTGAAATCATCTTGCTGGTTATTTCTTACAGAACAATAATATTCCACTACATTCATATAGCATAACTTATTCAGCCATTTTCCAACTGATGGGCATCTACTCAGTTTCCAGTTTCTTGCCACTACAAAAAGGGCTGCTACAATTTTTTTTTGCACATGTGGGTCCCTTTCCCTTTTTATGATTTCTTTGGGCTATAAACCCAGTAGAAACAGTGCTGGATCAAAGGGTATGCACAGTTTGATAGCCCTTTGGGCTATCAGTTCCAAATTGCTCTCCAGAATAGTTGGATCAATTCACAACTCCACCAACAATGCATCAGTGTCCCAGTTTTCCCATATCCCCTCCAACATTCTTCATTATCCTTTCTTGCCATTTTAGCCAATCTGAGAGGTATGTAGTGGTGTCTCAGAGTTGTCTTAATCTGCATTTCTTTGATCAATAATGATTTAGAGCATGAAGCTATGCTTTTTAAAAGGAAGTCCAAGATCACAGTAGCTTTTTTAATTAACTGTGATATCTCCGCTAATTCATATTTGGATTTTGATCTATTATCAACAGGCATTTATTAAATCTCTGTGATAGCTAGTTGCTCATTAGACAAAGCTGCAAAGACAAAAAATGAAATTATTCCTTGTTCTCAAAGTACATGGGAAATAACCCATCCTGGAATGCACTCACACCTAAGCTTCAAGGAGTCCTTCTTTTCCTTTAAAAGTCAGCTCAAGTACAAGCCTCTTCATGAAACCTCTTCTGGTACCTATAACCACTAATGTCCTCCCTCCCACCCCTAAGCTATGTCACATTTAATTGTTTTTTTATTGGCTCGTCTCTTGTTTTTGCTGTCTATCTTATAGATGTACTTGCTGTATCCCATTCTTTGTACTTGTATTCCTAGAGCTGAATACAGCCCCTGACATTAGACATATTAGACATTTATTGAATGTTTATTGGGTAATAGATCTCTTTATTCCTAGGTCTCCTTTTTCATATCTTTGCCACTTTTCATTTGCAAATAATCATTTGTAATGTGCTGTTGTTCTCTTGTTTTTTTTCAGTCATTTTCTACTCTTCATTATCCCATTTGGAGGGTTTTTTTTTTTTTGCTATTGTTTTTTGGCAAAGATAATTATGTTTCTTAGCAAAGCTACTGCTCCAGATTATTTTACAGATGAGGAAACTAAAGCAGGAAGGGTTATGGGACTTGCCCAGGTTACACAGCTAGTAAGTATTTGAGGCCAGATTTGAACTTAGGAAGAGGAATCTTCTTAACTCCAGAATTAGATCTCTGCTAATACCTGTTATTCTTCTCATCATGCTTCTGTTTGTGGATGACATTATACTAATTGAATCAAATGTCAGGACTCTATTGGGCCACATCACTGACACTGATAGCCCTGTAAATATTTCTATTTTAACTTCTTGTTGTTTGTTCTTCCTTCTCGAAGAGGGCCATGATGTCAGGGAGATGATACCATGACATACAAGTGAGTTGGATTTAAGGGAGGGAGGTCTGCCTCACTTTACCCTCAGAACCATCTGTGTCCAGTGGCAAGATATAGATTACCTCCTCTGTGTCAACCAATTTCAGGCTAGGAAACAAATTTTTGTTGGCTACATCCCATTCCATATTGGAATGTCCCAGTTTGTACCAGTTTTAGGTATAGAGAAGCTGCTCCTTGATTACTTTTCGATGTTATTCCTTCACATGGTAGATGCATTCACTAGTATTACCCTTCTAGAGAGTAAACGATATCCTGGGATTAAGTTAAATAGATTCCCGACCTCATTTAAATTTCAGGAAGACACAGGTTAATGATCCAAATGCTGTTTATTGGAAGCCATCATTACTGTTAGCTTTAATCCACATAAATGATAGGAAGTTAAGAACAAAAATTTCCAGTAGCATTTTTGAATATGGTGAATAAGTTTGAAATTTAAAAAAAACTGTTGTTCATATTGTTCAAACCTTTAGATTTATAGTACTATTCTGGGTGGCCTGCGGTCCCAAGGGGAAAGAATTTGAACTTGTGTAGGAGTCTAAGAAAACTTCCTTTTGTTAGATCTCATTTTTCCTTGGAAGCTAAAACAATTTATATGACTTGTAACCTCAATGAAAGGTTAGGTCTGAATTGCTTTTCCCTGCCATGCTGATCCTTGCTCCCCATGTGTCTTTTTTCTGTGTCTTTGTTTGTTGATGATTTTTTTTAATCTTCTCCATCACGGGGAGCTCTCTGGAGTAATCAAGTTTCATCTTCCTTTGCAAGACTTCTTTTGTCTCATTTGCCCTTCTAATTCCCCCATCCAGCATTAGTTACTTTTTGCACATGGATTGGAAAGGAGAGAGGATACATAAGTTTCCATCAGGAAACTAGTTTCTCATAGGATTAGTGTGAACCTGAGTCTGTGCCAGGACAAAGGCCTCATTAGGAATCAGGATACGGAAAATTTACACCTTACCAAGGAGACACAAGAGGGAAGAAGGATTCCCAAGGTTATCTTTGGGATGTGAATAGGCACAGATACTACATTAGTGAGAAATCTGTGTTAGGGAAAAGGAATACTCTGAAATTACAGAGTAATGAATCATTGCTATAAATCTTTAGAAACCTAGGTTAAGAACTCTATGATTGCTCGAGAATCTCCATAAAAGTCTTCAGCGCTTCCTATTAAATCTTCTAATTTAAACTTATTTTTCTGCCAATTCCAGTAGAATTCAAGATAAATAAAAATGATTTATTTTTCAACATTATCTTTTAATTGTACTATTGGGACTTTAAAGTTGGCCCATCTGACTTTAACTTACTTCTTCTCTTTCTCTCAGTCCTCCAAACTTGATTCTTGAGTCCTCCTGTCCCTCATTTAGAGTCATTTGCCAAATCTTGTCAAATCTACCTTCATCACATCTCTCATCTTCCCCTTTCTCTCCACAATCATCCTCAGGCAGGTGCCTATCATCACTCTATTGTGGTGGTCTTTTATAATTTAGTACTTGGTCTATTATAATATCCATTCAATCTATGCCTTATTTTTTGATCTTGCCTCTCCAGTTCCTCCTTAAAACAATCTCCAAAATAATCTTAATGAATGTTCAGGTCTCTACCCTGCTTACAATCCTTCAGTGATTTCATATTTTCTTTTCGATAAAGCATAAACGTTTCTGCCTGGCCCTCAAGGGTCTTCCCTAGCCCGATTCCAAGCTACCATTCCAACCTTATTCCACAATACTTCCCTTTATGGAGGTCCAGATCCGCTAGCTGTTCCCTAAAGTTGGCTTGCCACTTCTGCTCTTCTGCTTGGATCCAGGACATTCCTCCTGAGCATTGCCTATGAAAATCCTTTACTTTCTTGAAGACTCACTTTAATTACCAGCTTCCCTATGAAGTTTTTCTTCAATCTCTTCCTAAAACTTTTCTTCACTGTCTCAAAATTTACCATAATACTTTGTAGCTCTCATTTATCGTGTCACCTTCTACCTTGCAATGCATTCTCTCATATGTATAGGTGCTTGTTTGAGCTTATATGAGTGTGTACTGTGGATATATACTGTTTCCCTTTGTAACCTCCAAGTTTCTTGAGACCAGGGGTCTTGCTGATTTGTAACTTTATATCTCCAGTACACCTCCTTGTATGCAATGAATTCTTCATAAATATTGGATGAATCGAATATTGAAACAGTGTTTTTCCCCTACAGTTTTCATTTCAGTTGTTCCATGTTTCAGGTAAATTGTGGGTTAAATCAGCTTATGTGGGCTAGCCTGGGAACCTAAGCATAATTTGTAACCTTGTTTCCATGGGAAAATGTGTTCTGCACTCTGAACAACCAACTTACAAATGAACTTTTGGAACATGGCCCTCTTGTAAGTTGGGGACTTCCTGTATTAATGTTTCTTGGCCCTTGTGTCGCCCCATGGCCAAACGTGCATAATCCTGACATGTGGTTTAAGGTTCATATAACAGCCGGTTCATTTAAATAATGTTAACTGGAGCTCGGTTTTCAGGTTCTCAGATTTCTGGCTAATTTGAAATAGTGAAGACAACAGACTAGAAGCAGTGATTCAGTCAATAACAGGGACAGAGCACCTAGTATTCTGTCAAGCTTCGTCCAGGAAAAAAAACTGGGAAAGACCCAATTCTTGCCTTCAGAGAATTTATAACCCAGGTTTTTGGAAGTTAGCACTTCTGTAGGTCATACCTTTTAGTCCTGTTGAACAATTTGTTTTAGAAAAGAAAAAAATCCTTTTAGAACCAACTCTAGTTTCTAGTCTCAAGCTTCAGTTTAGGTTATTTTTATTTACTGAGAGTAAGGATTCTCTCTGCAATAGGAGAAACCAAATCTAAATTTTTAGTGAGACCCTTGTGTTCTCATGTCTTTCTTCCTTATTCCTTCACCCAACAGCGGCCTAAGTTTTATATCAAGTTGTCCAGACATCTTGAACAAGTCCTGGCATTTCCACTTCCCAATGCTGTTTCTGAATCAACAAATATCACAAATAGGTTCTATTTTGAGATTTTTGATCACTTAAAGTTGGTCCTTGGGCATATGAGGAGATCCTATAGGTCAATTGAAGATACTGTTGGAAAATCCAGATCTGGAAAACTCCAGGTCTTGGAGATCATACGTTAATTAAGACAGTTAAATGGTATAATGGATCAAGAATTCAATTGGGAGCGGGGAAAACCTGAGTTCACATCCTGCTTCAGTCCCTCATTAGCATGGCTACCATAGGCAAATCATTCAAGCTCTTTTAGGATCAGGTTCTTGCTCTATAAAAAAGGATAATAATATTTGCACAGATATCTCAGAGAGGTGTCATGAGGAGCAAAAGAGATTTTGTTGTTGCTGATTAGTCATTTTCAGAGTAACTCTTACTTCCTTCACCCTAATCTTTACTAGACTTTTTACATCTCCAAGGGCTTGATACATTATTAGTTACAGGAGTGTGGAAACAGAACTTGGTAGTATGGTCAAGTCATTGTGCCCCTCTTGGGTTTATTTAGTAGGGATAACCCTGGAGACAGACTCAGAATCCCAGAATTCCAGAATCTCAGAGGTGGAAGGGACCTTAGTATTTATTGAGTCCACCCCACAACTTCTTGAAAATACCTTTGCTGATAAATATCCATCTAATCTCTGCTGGAAGATCTCTAGAGAGGGAGACCTACGACATCCCCAGGAAGCTCATTTCAATTTCAGACAGCTGTAATTGTTGAGTTATTATTTGGGACAGCGTGCTAGAGTGATGATTGTGGAGTGAGGAAAACCTGAGTTTAAATCTAGCCTTATTAACTGTGTGACCTTGGGCAAGTCACTTAACCCTGTTTGCCTCAATTTCCTCATCTGTAAAATGAGCTGGAGAAGAAGCTGGCAAATAATTACATACCTTTGCCAAGAAAACCCCAGATGAGCTGATGAAGAGCTGGAGATGACTGAGCAATAACAACAACAATTATTGGATGGCTTACATTTTTTATTCTTTGCCACTTCTCCAAAACTCTTCAAATATGCTCTTTGGGGTCAAGAAGAACAATACCATTTGCTTTCTCCATGCAAGAGTTCTGGCCTTGAGGCAGCTAGATGATACCATGTTATTGATAAAGCACCAAACCTGGAGGCAGGTCCTGATTTCAAATCCTGACTCAGATATGTATTGACTAGCAAGTCACCCAATCTTTGTATATCTCAATTATTTTATCAATAAAATGATGATAATAATAATAGCACCTCTCTCTCAAGTTTATTCTGATAAATATTTGTAAAGTATTTTGCAAACCCTACAATGCTATTTAGATGCTATGCTAGCTATATCATTACTATTATTATTGCTATTATATTATTACTATTATAGTTGCTTAGTTCTTTAGAGATAGCTATCAGATCCCCCTCAAAATCTATTCTTTCTTAGGTTAAATATCTTTGACTATTTCAATCTAACCTCATATAATATGGGTTTAAGGCTCCCCAGATTTACCATCTTGGGTGCTCTCTTCTGGACACCTTTCAGTTTGCTAATATCTCTTTTAAATTGTCCAGAATTGAAAATAACATTCTGTATATAGTATGACCAATGCAGAAGAAAGTGACTCTGTAGCCTCCCTAGTTTGGCATACTGCTTTTAAAGCAGACCTTTTGATCCATAGATCACAGATTTTAAAATGAATCTTGTCTTAACTTGAAATGATCAGTCCCTAGGGGATCCATCAAGTCACACAGTGACCAGAAGATATAATCTTCACACTCTGTGGAAAGACAGTGGAAAAGGCATATGCTGGATATGGAGTATTGTAATGGGATTATTGTGATACTCTAGGGATCTCTCTGGGTTTCTTTCTACTTGTGAGACTTTGGACAAATCACTTTATCTCCCCAGGCCACATTTTTAATGAGGGGGGTTACACTAGATATTCTCTAAGTTTGTTTCTGGGGTCGGGTGGGGTGCTCGGGAGGACTAATATTAATGGTGTGAGGACTACTCATCCACCTTTGGTATCTACCTGACACTCAACTTTCACTGTGGCTCCAAGAAACTGAGGCATGCGTGGTGACCATGCCCTGGGCAGATGGACTAAACCAGGATTCTGATAACCAATAGACCTCAAACCTTGGGGTGAGTTGGGGGCATGTATACCCTAAGCATGTGAAAACTTTCCCTGGCAGAATGAGAACAATTTGTTCCACTGGGCCATGAAGGCGGCTGAAGTAGGTTCCATGGAACACTGAGTTTAGTCAGACACGGAAGATGCCAAAGTCATCCACTGAATCCTGAGCCACAGCCAGTTGTCTTGACTATTGTCCTCCCCCTGGTCTTGGATGACTCAGGAAGAGAGAGAGAGAGATTCTGACAACTTCATGTAATTAATTTTGCTGCTCTTAAATCCAATTCTTCAGCAAATCAAGACATCTGTTATGTCATCCATGCTCTTTGAAAATGAAGGACAAACAATAAGAAGGTCCCTTTTAACTTCAAAGCCCACAATTTTGTGATCTCAGTCATAGAAGTTATGTTCTTTTGTCTTCAACTCAGAGAACTTATTTACCTGGCCCTTGTTTGAAAAAAAAGACAGAATTTGCATTTATTGAATCAAATTCAGACCTGAATAAATATGATCTTAGGGACATTGAATTGTGTATAATGAGACCTATAGTAACAGATAAGAACAGGTGTGTGTGTGTGTGTGTGTGTGTGTATCTTCCTTATAGATATAGTTAAGCTAGATTACTGAGTGAAAGAATAGATTCTGAGTGGAATTCAGTTCTGTGGAAGTTTAGCACAAACCTTTATCAAAACAGTGGGAAAATCTGCCTTTAGCCACATAACATTCAAATGAAAAAAATGCACGACAAATGAGTATTGGAGATACAACTGCCTTTCCAGTTTATTCTATTAATGCAACAATCCTAGCACGTCACATAATAGCTTAGAATAGGGCACACATGTTGTTCGTTTTTGTAATAAAACACATGCTTGCAGTATTTTGGAATACATGAGAAATGGAATACTGACTTCTTGGTTGTTTGTTGCTTATTTCACCTCTTCACTGGGAGGGATTTAAATTATTCCAAGCAACTCAATAGTTATAAATGGAAATTTTGTGCAGGGCGTGTTGTTCAATTAGGATTGTTCTTTAAATTTAATATCTCGGTATAAAATTACTTATGCATGCTTAATTTTTACAGTAAACAAAGTCTTGCTATGTCTATGGAAGAGGAAAATTTTCATTGGCATTGTTAGTGGGGTGGGGGCCTGGCTTCCTAACTTAGTATCAAAAGGCCTAGAAAAATAAACTGGATATTGAATGATTGGACTGGTCTTTTAGTTGAAAAAGCTGACCCGAAGATCTTACAGGAATTCCTTCAAGGTGCCATGTCTTTTGGAAATGATTTTGCAGCACACAATGAAAATTTCTTTGAAGTTATCTATTTGAATATTTCAATTCAATCGGACAATCACTTATTAAACTCCTAGTATGCACAGCACTGTGTTGAAAAAGAGAAAAATATTAGACAGTCTCTCTTAGAGAATAGAGGGAAATAACCCAAACAAAGATAACTAGGAGATAGTTTGGTGCGGTGGAAAGAACATTGGAGTAAAATGACCTACCCTTAAATCTTGCTTCTGCCCATTACTAGTTGGGGGCAAGTTACTTAAACCCTTTGAATCTCAATTTCTAAATCTTTAAATGAAAAATTTGGATTTAATGACCTCTACAATTCCTTTGTGCTCCAAAGCTGTGATAAAAATTATTTAAGGACCTATAATTCATATTATTGTATAAAAAGTTGATAGCAAATGCTATGTAAGATCCAGAGGGGGGGAAATTTATTATTTGTACAAGAATCAGAAAAGGTTTGTTTCATGGAGTAGGTGGCAGAGGAATAGAAGTTCACCCAGAAAAGAAGATTAGGGAGGACATTCCAATACATGGAATTCTCTAAGCAAAGCTTGGAGGTGGGAAAACTTAGAGGAGGGTGAAAGGAAAAAGAAGAGTTATCATCTAATTGGAACTTAGAATTGGTTAAAGGGAACTGTTATATTAAATAAGTAAGGAATGATTGAGCCAGACTGCAGAAAGCTTTGAATGCCAGGTAAAGGAGTCTAATTATTATTTTGTTGATAATAAAAGGTCACTGAAGACTTTTGAGCAGAAGTGCCATCAACAGGTCCATGGTGATAGATTTTATGGTTCCATAATACATATGAAGTCTCGGATAGCTACTTCTCCCATTCTTCCTCAACTAACCAATAATTTTCCCTTCAATTTATCCAACAAGTGATCCACTCAAAAATCCAGGTCTACTTGGAAATCTTGCCATCTATCCTGACACTTCAATACTCAACATAAAACAGTAACCATAGACTTGACCCTTAGAGTTCACGTTGTTGAGTTGCTTCATTCATGTCCAATTCTTTGTCAGGACTGCAGCAGATACTGAGGAGCACTTAAGAGCTTGGTCAGACATCAAAGGTATCAATTATCCACTACATTTGGACCATCACCAATCATCTTGACCTTTGTCATGTCACTAGACTTCAATAACTTTGGATTCAATTCAATTTAGGCATGAGTCAAGATGTCACCCCATGATGTCTTTGGTCCTCTTCCAGAACAAAAAACAAACATTTGAAATGAGTCTTAAAGTTGGAGGTTGGAAGGATGGGCATTCTAGGTAGAAGGAAAGGCACAAAGGAGACTGAGATTTGTGTTCAAGGAACTTTAAGCAGGACTCTTTGGCAGGACCATATGGTGCCTGAAGTGGGGTCAAATGTAGGAAGACTAGAAAGGTAGGGAGGGGGCAGGTTGTGAAGATCTTTAAACATCATGAAAAGGACTTTATATTTCATATTGGAGCATATAGGGGACCAGTGCTGTTTATTGAGTACAGTGTGATGGTGGTAATTTTGTGGTATGTTTTAGAAATATATTTTGGCAGCAGAATGGAGAATGGATTAAACTAAGTCCCTTAGCCTTTTTTGGGTCTCAGCCTCCTCATCTGTGTACTGACAGGAATGTGCTAGATGACCCCAGATGTCCATTTGAACCCTAAATCTTGAATTTTTAACACCTTATTTTTGTTGTCTTAGACACATCAGAGAAGGCTATAGAACCTCTCAGAAAAACTTTTAAATGCACTAAATACAATGCATAGGATTGCAAAGGAAAGCAATTTTATTGGAACACAGGTAATCAAAATATAAAAAAATATTATAGATCCTAGATTTGTTAAGGTTTCTCTAAATCTATGGTTCTACAGATTGCATTAAGGCACCGATAGATTCATGACTATCTGCTATTCCTTCTAGCTCTCTATCCGAGGATAGGCACCTTAAGGATAATCCCACCCTAAAATGTGCAAAGTATGTGACCTAACATATTGACAATGGAAAAATAAGAGAGACACAGATATTTTTAAACGACTGACAGGTTGGAAAGTTAAACTCTACTCTGCTCTCTCTCCAGTCCCTCCTAATAAGACATATCAGGACAAAGAAGAAGACAATCACTGGATAAAACATGGCATAAAGTTTATATACAAGAATATAGTGTTTATCTGAAATATTTACAGTATTGGTTAAAGCAATATTTTACAACTCTTTTAGGTAAACCACTACGTATATTACAGGCAGGCTACAAATGGTTTAATTATAAAATTAAGTAAAATTATTTTTAAAAAAGTTTAACATTGTATTCAGATCAGTTATAATATTGTTAATCTGTTTTGCCTTTTATTGGAAAGAAACATGCTAAGAACATGGGTTAATGTGCTTTTTATCAATCCAAGTCCTGTACCTGGAAACGAAATGCCATGTATAAGAGCCATAATTTCTCAACTATGATGGAATAATAACAGATGAATGTTGAAAAGCTCAGACCCTGAAAGTGCCAGGCCAGAGCAAAGAAGAGTAAGGGTTGAGATAACAGCCAGCTCTATCTCAACCTATTTTGTTATACACAAAGATTGGTTATATAGAACTGTGAAGCATCAGGCAAATTACTGCATGGTAAGTGACAAATAAAAACTCGATGTTCCAAGTAAGGAAGGGAAAAAATGAGACCCAAGTCACATTATTTTTCAACCCAGAGACCGGGTTTCCCTATCTTACCCAGGCTGAAAGTACAGTGGATACTTACTGGGCTGATCCCATTACTGATCAATACAAAAGCTCTGACCTGCTGCGTTTCCATCCTGGGCTGGTTCACTTTCTCAGACCTCTTGGTGGTTCCTTGATAGACTTCGTTTGGGACACTGGATACAGCTTTGGTTCTACTCTGTCTCAGAACTCCTGAGCTCAAGTGACCCACCAGCCTCGGACTCCCTGGTAGCAGAGATTATAAAATGTGCGCCATCTTGCCTGATCCACATATCCCCCTATCCAAGATTAGCCTGAAGCAAGCTATTTTAACATTTCATAAAAATATTCATGATTTTATTACAATTTTAATATATATACACATAAGATTTGGGTGGTTTTTCTATCTTTCTTTTTCTTATAAGTGAAAAATAGCTCTCTATTCCCCAGGCTTCCTAAGAATTAAAAAACTCAGGAAATTCTGAGATGAGAAGGTGCAAAAGGCAGTGGGAAGTATAGGGCTGGGTGTGGAGACTGCTTAGGTGAGAAGAAGGAGTCCTGGCTGGACATGCTCAGCCTGGCCGGGGAGCAGAGCCACCAGGATGCACCAGGCAGACAGGAAGGGATTAGCACTGCAGCTTGCGGATACTACGGGAGATTCGTTTAAACTCTCGCTGCCCTTTCTGCCACCGCTTCACAGAGGTGATCACCAGCTCCCCACCCTGCTTCTGTCCCATAACCAGATAGGGAGCATTGATATCATTCATCTCCTCGCAGGTACACTGCAGGCTGTCTTTGAGCCACAACACGGATTTCTTCAGATCCCGTTCGGACACTCCGTTCAGCTTGTAAATCGTTTTGCTTTTTGTTTCCAAGATGATCTTGGTGTCTCGATTGATGTAAGTTATCTCTTTCACTTTTATCTTCAGGGCTAAGGGGGACAGAGTGGCAGATTTGAGTAAGATAGAGTGTGTGTGTGAGAGAGAGAGATCCTCTCCCCCTTCCATTAGTACACAGAAACACAATCTGAGCAAGGAGGGCCCACAGGCTTCCATGGAAGCTAATGAAACTGTCAGAGAACAACAGGAGGGGGGGGGCAGGCAAGCAAGTGGCTTCTTTCTATAAACTCAAAGAGCTTGCCAAGCTCAAATAAACCATCCCTTCCTCCCCACTCCCCCACTTTTTTTTTCTTTCTCTCTGGGACTTAATTAACCTCTCTCTAAGTTTTCTAGCACCTCCAAAAGAAAGCCCCCAGAGTGCATGTGTTTGTGTGTAGACTGTATGTGGTATATGCCCAACAATTGACTTCCCCTATTGGAAACTTAAGTATGAAAAGAAATGTCTGATTCTTAGGTGTAATGTGATCCTTACTGTGGCTGTAAAGTTTAAACTCAATTTATTACGTTGGAGAGGTTTTTGG